>NC_081344.1:65227790-65272979 GCF_029784015.1 Lycium ferocissimum
TCACCCAGAGACTTTGAAGGCGGCGGAGCGTTCGTAATCGGCTTCAATGTCTAAAAGGTTTTAGATTGCTGGACCCCCTTTATTTAAACCTTGTTTGTTGTATTTTGTTCGGGCAGTGATTCCGCCCGCCACGGATTTAAATTGGTTTGATATTTTTGAAAAAGGCCGCCGCAATTTCCCTTCTGGTTTTTTTTGAGTTTTTGTAGCCATGTGATCGTTTGGAAATTGGAAAAGACATGTACGTAATCGAGTCGGAAATTGCTGCCCACACGGGGTCGGGTGCCCATCACACCCTACGTTGTAGGTTGAGGATCAGGGCTGAGGATATCTCGAAGACAGCCTTTCAGATGAGATATGGCCATTATGAGTTTCTGGTGATGTCATTTGGGCTTACTAATGCCCCGACTGTATTTATGACTTTGATGAATGGCATCTTTAGGCCATTCTTTGATTCCTTTGTGATTGTGTTTGTTAATGATATCTTGGTGTACTTCAAGAGTAGAAAGGAGCATGAGAGCCATCTTCGCACTGTACTTGGGTTGTTGAAGAAGAATAGCTTGTTTGCTAAGTTTTCAAAATGCGAGTTTTGGTTGGAGTCTGTGGCCTTTTTGGGCCACGTTGTGTATAAGGATGGGTTCATGGTGGATCCTCAGAAGATTGAGGCTGTGAGAGATTCGGCGAGGCCCACTACTGTGACCTAGATCAGAAGTTTTGTGGGTTTGGCCAGCTACTTCTGCCGATTTGTGAAGGGTTTTGCTTGTATTGCTTCGTCTTTGACCAGATTGACTCAGAAGGATATTTTCTTTTAGTGGTCCGATGATTGTGAGGAGAACTTTTAAAAGCTCAAGACTCTTTTGACTTCAACCCCAATTCTAGCATTACCTGTAGAGGGTAAGAGTTTCGCGGTCTATTGTGATGCATCCTGTTTGGGTTTGGGTGCTGTGTTGATGTAGGAGGGTAGAGTTATAGCGTATGTTTCCCGTTAGTTGAAGATACACGAGAAGAATTACCCTACCCATGATTTAAAGTTGTCAGTCGTTGTCTTTTCTTTGAAGATTTAGAGGCATTACTTGTATGGTGTCCATTGTGAGGTTTTCACCGATCACCGTAGCCTTCAGCATGTGTTTACCTAGAGAGATCTTAATTCCAGGCAGCGCCGATAGATAGAGCTCTTGAAGGACTATGACATTTCTATTTTATATCACTCAGGGAAAGCCAATGTTGTTGCTGATGCCTTGTGTCACACCCCACCCTTGGTAAGGCGTAACTGGCACCCGGCACCCTACGAGAACCGAGCGAACCAACTTATAACTTGCGTCCTTCAGGTCTCGAATGGTAAAAATGCGGCTAAGGGCTAAATATGAACATAATATCATGCGTAAATATATGTGCAATGGACCCATGACGCCAACATAACAACCAATATAATATACCTAAGCTGTACGCAGGAACTGTCTGCAAAGTCTTTGTGAACATGACTGAAGTATACAAGTCAGGACAGGACCCCCGACATACCCTTAACACAAGTTATATATATATATATATATAGACCTAGACTCGGCAATGCTCCGGGAAGAAATGGAGCCCACCAATCAAAACTGGTACCTGAAAGCAGCCTACTGCGGTAGATCCTCGTCCTGTCTGTCTACACACGGCGGCATGAATGCAATGTCCGCATAAGGGACGTCAGTACAAATAATGTACCGAGTATGTAAGGCGAAAATGTAATATAATCAACATATGCTGCAAAGAAAGAGGATAAGAATCAACCTTGCACTTCTGACTTACCGATGAGAATCTAGTACGCATGTCTCTTAATACTCTGATATCTTTAACTGTATCTATGGACAATACTGTATCTCTAACTTACTTACCGTCCTAGTGCTAACCGCCCAATCGATGATAATCGCCGACGGAGCCGTAGCTCGGTGGTAATAATCGCCCGTCCGATTATCGCTCGACGAGAGCGCAATTGCCCGACTGATCAGTGGTAACTGCCCAACCGGCCGTAGCTCGGTGGTAATAAGCCGCCGGCCCGGCCGTAGCATGGTGGTAAACACATATTTGCCCAACCGACCGTAGCACGGTGGTAACATCTGCCCGACTGGTCGTAGACCAGTGGTAATTGTAATCAACATCATAACTAAACGTCTACAAGTAATCTCTATACATTTCCCGTGGTCATCACTTAACCCGTAGGGCCTACATAATCACATAAGACTTATAAGCACAGCTCAGGCCAGTAGTACTTCTTCCCACTTGACTAAATTATAACCAAATCCTAAGATACAACATGAACCTCTCTTTGAACATTAAACACCTCATTAGATATCCTCTGCTAGCACTCTATTCATGTCCTATAAAACATTCCTTAAGAACCTGTTCCTAAAATAATTGAATTATTATTATGGAACTGTCATCATGAACACGTCTCACCTTGGAGAAACAAAGTCATAAAATGAGATCAACATCAATGAATAACATCAATAGCCATGAAACAAGCTCAAGGATATCACCAGAACATCGGGAACTGTAAGCTTTGGTACTTTTAGAAACGAGGTTATTGAAGATATCATGTATAGGTTCACAACAAAGGAATCATACCTTAAGAAAGAAAGGTTTAGCCGTAACATACCTGGAAGCTTACTTTCCGACTTTCCAACCTACCTTCTATCTTGCAATCTAGTTATGATCGTTCGTAGTCTCGTAATCTACATATAAGACCATTCATACTATTGTTAGGCACACCATCATACACTTATCTCAAGCCTTTAATTAAAATCTATTTAAAATACATTTAAATTCAAAAGATCTCCCTCGTTTATATGCCTAGCCCGAAATTATAATCCAGCAACCAACAGCAACAACAACAAAAATACCAACATCAACAACAATATTATCAATACCGGTATATTCCATAAACATCCCACACAATGTTTTTCCAAGTTCCACAACTAACCAACTCGTTATACGACCATTTAACAACTTTATATCCATAAATAAATCGAAACTAACATTAATAAGAAGAGATTCATACCTTTCTCCCGTTAATATTGCGATATCTTCATTTCCCCCCTTGAACTTGAGCCAAAACTCGTCACTATACAATTTTATAATCACAACTATACGCTGTTCGGACTTAAATCAGGAGATTTCACTTAATTTGCGTTAAAATTCTATGAACGAAAGTTGGGGGATTATTCTAGAGAGTTTGGGATATTTTGAGAGGTGTTTGGATGAAAAATGAGGGGTAAAACCGATTTTACAAGGTTTTAAATTCGGTTCGAATCGTAGCGATTCTTGTAAGGGAAGACGACTACTATAGCACTCGATTCGTAGCATGCGTTTCTGCTCTGTCAGCCTAAATTGTAACGTCCATAAATTTCTACTCCGATGTCGTATTGACGAGCGGTTTATTGCGTTAGAAATTAGACTCGACGAAATTCATTTTAGGATTTTGAAACACCGTAAAACTCCTAATATACTAGGAGATATACCCCTACAAAGTTGACCCAAAATTCTATCAAAAATTCTACCAATTTCCAAATTTTTGGCAAACTTATTTTCTTCGATTTTCTTTGTCCCGAAACCTTCTGAAACTCTCCATACATGATATTTATCATTAATCGTACTTGATAATAGTCATGTCCTTTGGTTCCAAGATTTTTCTTTTCGGTTACGACTTACGAGATCGTAATTCATCTTTTACTCATACAATATACTTAATGATGCTTCGTTCCTCATAATCCAAAGTTGTTTTACTCAGCCATAGCTCGACATACTTACGTTCAAATTTAATAAGTGCTTCTCTGAAAGTACGTGGTGCAACACCTTGAGTCGCAAGGCAGTGAGTATGGGGATTTTAACTCGATTGATTATTTTCGAGCTCCCATTGGCCATGGAGGTTCAGACTCTGGCCAACAGTTTCATTCGTCTTGATATTTTAGCCCCAGGCAAAGTTTTGGCGTGTGTTGAGGGGAGGTCTTCCTTACTAGATCAGATCAGGACTTATCAGTTTGAGGATGCTTAGTTGAGCAAGATTCGAGATAGTGTTTTGAGGGGTGAGGCCAAGGAGGCCATGATTGATTTTGAGGGCATCTTGAGGATTAAGGGGCGCGTGTGCGTCCCTCGTGTTGGTGATTTGATTCAGTTGATCTTAATTGAGGCTTATAGCTCTCGATATTCCATTCATTCGGGGTGTCTAAGATGTATCGTGAGTTGAGGCAGCACTATTGGTGGCGTCGAATCAAGAGGGATATAATCGATTTCATGGCTAAGTGTCGTAATTATCAGCATGTTAAGTATGAGCACCAGTGACCCGGTGGTGTACTTCAGAGGATGATTCCCGAGTGGAAGTGGGAGAGGATTGCCATGGATTTTGTTGTGGGTCTCCTAAAGAACCTGGGTAAGTTTGACTCGATTTGAGTAATAGTTGATCGGTTGACTAAGTCCGCTCATTTCATTCCTGTTCAGATTTCCTACACCGTGGAGAAGTTAGCCAAGTTGTACATACGCGATATTATGAGATTGCATGGGGTTCCTATTTCTATCGTATCTGATCGGGGTACTAGCATCACTTCCCATTTCTGTAGGGCTTTTCATGAGGAGTTGGGTTCCCGATTGGATCTTAATACAACTTTCCACCCCCAGACCGATAGGCAGTCCGAGCAGACCATTCAGGTGCTCGAGGATATGTTGAGAGTTTGCATTATTGATCTTGGTGGTCATTGGGATCAACACTTGTCTTTGGCAGAGTTTGCGTATAGCAATAATTATCACTCGAGTATCGACATGGCGCCTTTTGAGGCTATTTATGGTAGGAGATGTAGATCTCCGGTAAGCTGGTTTGATGCTTTTGAGGTTCGACCTTGGGGTACGAATTTGTTGAGAGAGTCTCTTGAGAGAATGAGGATGATTCACGCCAAGCTTTTGGCAGCTTAGAGTCGACAGAAGAAGTATACGGACCGAAAGGTCCGAGATTTAGAGTTCGCTGCTAGTGACCAGGTTCTATTAAAGATTTCACCCATGAAGGGTGTTATGAAGTTTGGGAAGAGACGCAAGTTGAGTCCGAGATATGTTAGGCCTTTTGAGATTCTTGACCGTGTGGGTGATGTTGCTTATGAGTTGGCCGTGCCGCCAGGCTTGGCGGGAGTTCATCCAATTTTTCATGTGTCTATGATGAAGAAGTACCATGCCGATGGTGCTTACATTGTGCGTTGGGACTCGATAATGCTTGATGAAAATTTGACCTATGAGGAGGAGCCGATTGCGATTCTGGATAAACAGGTTCGGAAGTTGAGATCCAAGGAGATTGGTTCTGTGAAGGTGCAATGGAAGCATCGCCCTGTTGAGGAGGCTACTTGGGAGACTGAGTCCGACATGCGTAGCTGATATCCTCCGCTGTTCGCTGATTCAGGTACTTCTCTGTTCTTTTCCCTTCTCCGCTTGAGGACGAGTTCAATTGGTATTTGATGTAACGACCGACCCGATTGGTCGTTTTAGTCTTTTCGGCACTTTGACCCGTTCTCTAGCTTGGTTAGCTCGCTTTTGACCTGAGGGGATCGCTGACACACTTCCCGAGGTGTTCGAGGTTGAGTTTGGTGAATTTTTGAAAAAAATTGGCTTTAAGCGAAAAAGAGTTGACTCAAAGTTGACTTTTGGGTAAACAAACTTTTTTCAAAAATTCGTCGATTCCGAGAGGTCTGGATGGTCATTTAGAACCTGTGTGCATATCTAGTTCGGTTCCCAATGTACTCGGGTGCATTTTAGGACTTGGGTTGGGAAGTTGGAATTGAGGTATCGGGGGGTTAACTCGGTCAACGAGAACTCCGTTGGAAATTCCGAGGCCACGAGTGCGTCCGTAGCGTGGTTTTATGTGTGTATGTATATGTGATTTGTGAGCAGATTGCCTTGGGAGTTAGTCTAAAATTTTGGTTGAGTTGTGAAACTTTGAAACTTTTAAATTGTACGGTGCCCGCTTTGGCGGTACGATCGCGGCGACGAGCATCGGCCATGGCGGTCACCTGCGGCCGAAGTAGCTGCGGCCATTTAGGCATGACCGCTGTAGCGGTCATGGGAATGTTGGGGCTGCTCCGTTGGTGCGGTAATCTCGCAGCGGAAGCAGGTGACGGACAGTTAGTTCATTAAATGAAGTGTTAAATGCCCTAAGTCCCTCATTTAGTACTATTCCTAAATTTGAGCTTTTAGGAGCAATTCTAGAGTATTCTTGGAGATGATTCTTGGTAGTAAGTCCTTCTAATCTCTTTGTTATTCCATTACCCCTAATCATCTTAGAATCCCTTTATCTTGTTAGTTCATTAAGTGATGGAAGATTAAAAGTGGGTTTAATGAATTTTCCTTCTAGGCTTCTAAATCATAAATTGTTGGTTGGGTTAGCTTCTTTAAGCATTGAATTGATGATTAGAATCCTTTATTTCATAATTTCACCTTATTAGAGGCTAATTTGTGGAATTCGAGGTTAGGGTTTATACCCAAATTTGGGAGTTTTGCCTAGAATTCAAAATTGAGTGAATTGTTGATTATTCTAGCTTGCTAATGATGGGAATTGATGACCTAGAGGTTTAATTTCATGTTGGGACCTTTAGATCACTAATTTCACCCTTCTAGTTCATAAACCCTATTCCATAGGTTGGGAATTTGGGTCTTGATAGAAGTAGGGTTTGTTGTGATGTTCTCCTTGATTCTAATTTCATGATTCGAATATGCTTAGACTTTCTTGATCTCGAGTCTCAAAGGAAAGGAAAGGCTATGGAGTGATTGTTGGTGTTATTGTTGTTCGGCCTTCCAGGCAGGTTGCGGTTTACTCTATGGTGAGACTTCGTTTGGCGAAGCATCTATTTAGATGGTATTGTCGGAGAAAGCATGTAAACCTTCGGGTATGAAGTTGGATTGGATATTGTCTTAGGTTGGGCCCTGTTGTGTGATTAGGGCTAGCCACCCCATTGTGTTGTGACTTGATTTGTTCTATTGTTGTTGACTTGATGCTGAGTGGTGATAGTAGATATTGGAGACTATTGATATATCTTGTTCATGATCTTGTAGTACCTTACTTGTTGATGTTTGATACGAGGATAGTATTCTATATGGCTTATGTAGCCTTTTCATGATATTATTGGTGTACCCTTGCTTGGTACTTGTGATATTGATCTGATTATTAACATTGAACTCATACATTGCACGCATTCTCATCCTTCATGATATATTGTTGATACATTAATGATACTTGAGGAAACATTGTGATGAGCTGGGCTCAGTTGGATGAGAGTGACGTGAGGACCGATATCCGATGGTTGTCCCGGAATCGAGGTTGTGCGTAGCGATTCCCGAGGTTTGTACCGGGATCGTGAGGTACCGGTATCCAGGTTATTGCCGAACCGTGAGGTACATGGACTCCGCAGGTCCCCCATGGGTTGTGCTACCGAGACATCGATACTTCTGTCTGGAGTACATGTGTACACAACATTGCATTGCATGCACATTTCATACATTATTGCATTGCATTGCATTATGGATCTATTGTGATGATCTGGTGATATACTTATGTTATTTGGATTCGGTTGGATATATTTAGACTTGGCACACTTTGGTGTAGATGCTATAACCTAGGTGATGACGTTTACTCGGTTTCTGGCTTATGTTTGACTTATACTTGTTGATTTACCTATTTATCTTACTTTACTGTCTGGATTATGTTAGCTAAACTTAGTCGGCCTATGATACCTACCAGTACTGTGGTTTTGTACTGACCTGCACTTGCTGCATTCTTTTACGAATGTAAAATTCCAGGTGGGATCGACCTCTGTTTCTCGTGGCTGATAGTCGCTCCGATAGTTGCTTAGAGTTTACAGGGTGAGCACGAGACGTCCGCCGCCTTGAAGACTCTTCTTTATTTATGTCTTATTTTCTATTCCAAGACATGTTCAGACTTGATGTATTATTGATATTCCAGACTTGTATATTCTAGTTAGATGCTCTTGTATGGATTAGACCAGACTCTGGGATGTATTTTCCTTACTTCCGCATATTTTCTATATTATTATCGTTAGACTTATGTGATTTTATCTCTTTCGCTTATTTAATTAATTGTTTGTACTTTTACTATTGTTGGGTTGAGGGTTCGCCTACCGAGGTGGGAAAGGTAGGTGCCCGCACGACTTAGCTTAATCGGGTCGTGACATACTATGCAAATTTATGCTTAAAAATTAAGAAAAGCCAGTAAAGCTAAAATTAAAAAAACACATAACACCTATAGTAATAACCATAAACATACTCAAATAATCGCACTATTACTCGATAATATTTTCTTCTTCTTAACATCGCAAATTTCTGCTAAAACATTAGAATACACGCACACACTTGCAAATCAATAAAAGCAACATAAAGCTACATATATATTTATTCTTAAAAAATGAAGCGATGATTAAAAGTGATAAATTATTTGCAATTGAAAAACATTCAACGTGATGATGAAATTAGCTTTGACAGAGAAAATAGTTTTACGAAAATAGTTTTACTGATAAATGGTTTTTGCTTTTTTAGTTTCAAAAATAAAATAAAAATATACGCTACAAATTTGTGCTTAGAAATTAAGAAAAATAAGTAAAGCTAAAATTAAACAACACATAAAACTACGATAATATTCTTCTTCTTAATTAACATAGCAAATATTGCTTAAATTTAAGAAAACACGATCACTTGCAAATTAAAAAAAAATAAACTATAGAAATTAATTTATTTTTTTAGGGTGGGGGGAAATTATTTTTCGGATCGGGTCGGGTCTAACTTATGGGGTATTGGTAATTTTAGTTAAATGGGTAATTTTGGTTGATTTGGGAATTTCCATCCATTTAGGGGGTATATGTGTATTCTTTGATTAACGAAGGGGTATATTTGACTACTTTGGCTAACGTAGGGCAAAGTTAGCCAATAAGCTAAAGTAGAGGGTATATTTGACCCTTTTCCCCAACACAAAAAAGATTGCTGCTATTTGCTTTCACTATATAATTTCTGGTACAGAGTCGTATTGGTTGTTTTTTACTTTTCTGGATCTTTTAATGCTGATTAGCCTTTTTTTTGGTCAAAGAGTGCGTCAGATTTTTAGTCACTACTCTCTTCATTTCAAAATAAAATGAACTTTTTGGAGTATGGCACACCTAAAGTTAATTAATGACATTAATTAAAGAGTAATTTGTAAATATTATTTTTTTGCTTGCCTCATTATCCTCTTTAATGCTGTATTCCTGGAAAATGTAAAGTAGTTGAAAAATCCCATTAGAGAAAGATAATTTAGAAAAAATATTACTCTCTCCATTTCAAAAAGAGTATCCACTTATCAAATCAAGAGAGAATCAACCTTATTTTTTCAGATTTGTCTTATTAAATGTTAAATGATCGAATCTCAATACTTACTTAAATAAACAAGAATATAAATCTTAAATGTGAATATAAGCGCGTGTACATATTGCACATGCACATCCATAAACACAAAGCAAATTGGAGAAACACTTAGTAGTGTATTTGAGAGCAAATGATGATATTATTACCCAAGGGTGGCCTTTGGGTAAAGCTGCTGAAGCTTGGGCTTTAGGCCCCCAACTTTTGCAGGTCCCATTTTATATCACAATAGTTATAGTATAAGCTTTCATTTAAAAAAAAAGTACTACACAAATTTTTACTAACAAAGGAATGTATCTTTTGTACTTTGATTTGACATAAAGGGAGCCTCAAATAAAGCTTGTAACGTGTAAACAAAGAATTTAAACGATGTTAACTGAGCTAACGCAAATATATTGACAATGAACATAAAATATAGCACAATCTCAAGAAAAAAAATGAAAAGTAAACTAGTCAAATAAAGTTTACATTTTTACACAAAATCAACATCAATAACATTACAAATGATGTTTAAAAATGCTAAATAGACTGACAATGGGCCTAAAATCTACAAATAAAACTAACGTTGACAGAAATTTAAAAGCCCTAATTTGAGTACTAACCTCAATTTTTTTTTGTATAAAAATGGGGCTGGGGTGGCAGGGGTGGTTGGTAGCGGCTGGAAGCTCCGGTGGCGGGGGTGGTCGGTGCGGTGAGGTGAGGGTTTTTTTGTTTAAGAGTGAAATGAGTTTTTTTGGGGAAAGAGGGAAATGGGAGAAAGAACCCGTGTGGGTCTTCATGTATTAAAAAAATTGACAGACAAAATCGACACAATCCATCAGTTATTTTTAATACTTTTGACCCGAGTTTGACCAAAAAAATATTAAAGAACCGACGTAGTCCATCGGTTTCTTAAAAAAATCAAAAATATATTCTTTTATTAATATTTAAAAAATAAAATGAATTATAAATTATTTAAAATATTTTAAAAATTAAAACCGACTTAGTCCGTCGGTTATTAATTATTATTTTTTAATAAAATCGACGTCCCACATCGGTTTTGTTGTAAAAAAATTGACTGAATTATACGCGCCGTCGATTTTAATATAAAAATAAAAAATAATTACAAATCTTGAAAACCGACGAACTGTGTGGCTTTTCCGTTGGTTTATGGAAGCGACAAAGTTCGTCGGTTTTTTTTCCGTCGATTTTTGACAGTTTTTTAGTAGTGAACTCTCAAGTAACGATCCAATATATTTTATGATTTTACAACTAAGAGCGAGTCTATCTTAATAAATAATAATTTCAAAAATCTCATTAAAAGTCTTCCAACCAAATAAAAATGAATTTTACTCTAAGCTTTTCCAAGCCTTAGATTGAGATAATAAGCACAACCAATTAAATCTCAAGTTAACTTTCCTATTCCTAGGTCAAGTTATTGATGAGATTTTGAGATGGAACATATACATCCATTAAGGCACATTTGACAGGGGGACGATGTGGCCTAGCTGTGAGCTCGTGGTCCGAGGTTCATTCTGAAACGAGTGGTACATTGACACCATGGGTCCCCTGCAGGTCATGGGGAAAACATTACCATTTAACATGTGTGTATAGATATGTGATAGATCTGGAAACTTCATTGTTTATTGTTTTACTTTCGGCTTGAGTGGTGTTTTATTGTTGGTAATTGGTGATTGATTCTGAAAGAGGATTATTTGAGGATATTTATTATGATCCATGTTTGTTGCGCCCGTCTGCCTATTCCATTGATTTTATGTGTGTATGCATGATACTAATCTTAGTCGGCCTATGATACCTACCAGTACGTGTTGTTTGTACTGACCTAAACTTGTTGCACTTTTTTTATGAGTGTAGATTTTGAGCCAGAGACGTCTTTCAGACCTCGTATCTAGTTGAGGTTATTTGTTACCAAGATCGAGGGTGAGCTCCTATCCGTGCCATGTTTCCTGAAGATCTTCCTTTATTTCAGATGTTTATTTTCATCCCAGACATTATGTTTAGTTTTAGACATATCTCTTCTTTTAGATATTGTTGGTTAGAGTCCTTGTACGGTGACTTTCAGAGTTTTGGGGATGTAATAGCTAGGTTTCCGCCTCGCTATTTTATTTATTTTATTGTCAGACGTCTTATTCCATTATTAGTGAGCAATGTTTATTAATTGGTTTAAGTAACTGAATTGACTTGATAATAGGTTAAGGGATTGGTTCGCCCACTATAAGACTAGTGTGGGTGCCACTCACGTCTGTTGGGACGTGACAAAGTTGGTATCAGAGCTTTAGGTTCGTTGATCTCATCGTATAAGGACATGTCTAGTAGAGTCCCGCGGATCGGTATGGAGACGTCTGTACTTATCTTCGGGAGGCTATGGGACACTAGGAAACTTCAATTTCTTTCTTTCTTTCTTTCTTTCGTGCTACTTGATTCCAATTGGTATCTGGATGATTCAAATTGGTATCTGACTTTTCTTCCTATTCTCTCACAGATGGTGAGAACTCGTGTGGCAGCAGCAGCTAATGAGGCACCCGCGACGGCCGTTGGCGCCGCAGTTCATGGGGGAGGTCAGGCTGCTGGGGCCGCAACTCGTAGAGGAGGAGGCCAGGCCAGGGGCCGTGGTCGAGGTAGAGGCAGGGGAGCAACAACAACAGCTAGGGACCGGGCTCTTGCTGCTGGTCAGCATCGCACTGAGTCCCCTGAGCCTCAGGTTGTTTAGGATGAGGCAGCCGGGTCCGCAGCAGCACCAGCTCAGCCTGATATTATCGCTACTCCGGTGCTGTCAGATGTTATGGTCCGAGTGCTGAACCTATTGAATGGCTTAGCAGAGGGAGGAGTGTTACCGACAACAGCAGGTAATCAAGGTGTGAGAGCAGGTGGTCCTGCTCAGGATCATGTTCAGGTGCCAGGGGCACAACATACTGCAGCTGTGGCTCTATGTTTGGATGAGGCCCAGGACCTTAGTTATTTCCTCGGCCAATGGGAAGACCGGTGATGACAGGTGACAAATATGATTTGTTTTGGAGGTTCACTTAGATGAAACCTCCAGAGTTCTTTGGTACTGAGGCAGATGATGCATATGAGTTCATTATTAATTGCCACGAGAGGATCCACAAGATGGGGGCAGTCAAGAAGTATGAAGTAGAGTTTGTGACGTTTCAACTCATGGGAGATGCCAAGTTATGGTGAAGGGCGTTTGTAGAGTTTAGGGCAACTAATTTGCCTCTATTAACTTGCACTCAACTCTACTAGTTTTTTCTTGAGAAGTATGTTCCTCGTACTTTGAGGGACAGGAGGCGTGATGAGTTCAGTTATATTGAATAGAAAAATTCCTCTGCGGCTGCTTGCGAGTCCCGATTTCACTCCTTGGCTCGTTATGCTCTCCAGCTTTTGCCTACTGAGGAGGAGAGGGTTAGGCGCTTTGTGAAGGGGTTGAATACTGCCCTTCAGTTGTCGGCTCTTCAGCTGGTAATCAGGGGTTGTTCTTTTCAGGTGGTTATGGACCACGTGAAGACTGTTGAGGGTGTCCATCAGGATGGCTACAACAAATATGCAGAGAAGAAGGCCCGAAAGGGTGGTAATTTTAGCGGCACGTTTACTAAAGGACAGGGATCCCAGATTTACTCGGGTCGTCAAGCTCAGCAGACTATGTCGAGTTTGGTTGGAGGCTCATCTGGAGTCGTTCAGTACTCTATCAGCTAGGCAGGGGGCTCTCAATCCCGAGTTCCAAATCAGGGAGGTTTTTCAGCCTCTTCGGTGTCAGTTCAGAGGCCCACTCTTAATTGTGCCTGCTTTGAGTGTGTCGAGCAGGGGCACATCAAGAGGTTTTGTCCTAGACTCATACAGGGTAACCAGAGTGGTCAATTTTAGTCTCCTAATTCCTCCGGGTAGAGGAGGGGGATCTTTTGGTAGGAACCGTACTCAGAGGCGGGTGGGGTGGTCACATGATAGGTAGAGGTGGCGCTCAGTCCAACAGAGGCGGTTATCAGTCTGGTAGGGTGGTGCTCAGACAGTTCAGGGGGACCGTGGAGGTTCTTAGGCTAGTGGTGGGCATGCCCATTGCTAGGCCATGCCAGGCAGGCCAGAGGCCGAGGGCTCAGATGCAGTTATCACAGGTACTATCTCAGTCTGGCGCCGACAGGCTTCTGCACTATTTGATCCGGGCTCTACGTTTTCTTATATGTCTACTTACTTTTTTAGGAGTTTTGATATGACCTGTGACTTGCTTAATATTCCTATTCTTGTGTCTACTCCGGTCAGAGATTCTGTGGTTGTGAATAAAGTGTTTCGATCTTGCGCTGTTACGATTATGGGTTATGGTACCTGGGTAGACTTAATGATTTTAGACATGGTAGATTTTGATATTATTCTAGGTATGAGTTGGCTATCTCTCTACTATGCGATTCTAGACTGTCACACTAAAACCGTCACCTTAGCTATGCCCGGGATACCTAGACTTGAGTGGAAAGGAAACCTTAGTCCCTCCCCAAAGAAAATTATCTCTTATGCTTGTGCTAAGAAACTCATTGATATGGGGTGCTTAGCTTATTTGGCGCATTTTCGTGACACTGATTTTGAGATTCCACCACTTAAGTCAGTTCCTGTAGTTTGTGAGTTCGCAGAGATATTTCCTGCGGACTCACCCGGTGTGCCATCAGACCGTGATATTGATTTCTGCATTGACTTAGAGCTGGGGACTCTCCGTATTTCTATCTCTCCATATCATACGGCTCCAGCCGAGTTAAGGGAATTGAGAGAATAGTTTCAGGACCTTCTCAGTAAGGGTTTTATTCGTCCGAATAAATATCCCATTCGTCGCATTGATGATCTGTTTGACCAACTTCAAGAAGCATGTGTGTTCTCTAAAATTTATTTGAGATCAGGCTACCATCAGTTAAAGATTCGGGTGGAGGATATCCCTAAGATAGCTTTCCGGACTAGATACGGACATTATGACTTTCTTGTCATGTCTTTCGGGCTCACTAATTCCCCAACTTCTTTTATGGATTTGATGAACCAAATTTTTAAACCATTCTTAGATTCTTTTTTTATTGTATTTATTGATGATATATTGATTTATTTGAAGAGCAGGGCAGATCATGAAAAATATCTGAGAGTTGTCCTTGGATTGTTGAGGGATAGGGAGTTGTATGCTAAATTCCCTAAGTGTGAATTTTGGCTTGATTCGGTGTCCTTCTTGGGGCACGTGGTTTCGAAGGAGGGGATTATGGTTGATCCCAAAAAGATTGAGGCCGTCAGTTATTGGGCTAGGCCCACATCAGTGATAGAAATTCGCAGCTTCGTGGGTTTAGCTAGTTACTACCGCGTGTTCGTGAAGGGGTTTGCTTCCATTGCATCACACTTGACCCATTTGACACAGAAAGAGGTACCTTTTCAGTGGTCCGATGAGTGTGAAGAGAGCTTTCAAGAGCTCAAAATTTTGTTGACTACAGCACCGATTCTTGCTTTGCCCGTGGAGGGCAAGAATTTTGTGGTTTATTGTGATGTTTTTCGTTCAAGTTTGGGTGCTGTGTTGATGGAGGATAAGAGGGTTATTGCCTATGCTTCTAGGCAATTGAAGACTCATGAAAAGAATTATCCTACTCATGACTTAGAGTTGGCAGCAGTGGTATTTGCATTGAAGATTTAGAGGCACTATCTTTATGGTGTCCATTGTGAAATATTCACTGATCATCATAGCCTGCAGTATGTGTTTACTTAGCGGGATCTAAATTCTAGGCAACAGAGATGGATGGAATTATTAAAGGATTATGATATTACTATTTTATATGATCCTGGCAAAGTGAACGTAGTGGCGGATGCCTTGAGCAGGAAGTCAGCCAGTATGGGCAACTTGGCTCATTTGCTCACTTCAGAGCGTCTGTTGGCCATGGAGGTTCAGGCTCTAGCTAACAGTTTGGTGCGACTTGATTATCCGATTCTGGCAGAGTGGTGGCTTTTATTGAGGCGAGGTCATCTTTTATAGATCAGATTAAGGCAAAACAATATGACGATCTGGGTTTATGCAAAATTCGGGACAAGGTAATGAGTGGTGAGGCCAAGGAAGCTGTGATTCATAAAGAGGGCGTGTTGAGGATTAAGGGGTGCGTGTGCGTTCCTCAAGTGGGTAACTTAATTCAGATGAGTTTAGAGGAGTCCCACAGTTCTAGATATTCTATTCATCCTGGTGCTATGAAGATGTACGGCGATTTGAGACAGCATTCCTAGTGGGCTAGGATAAAGCGTGATATAACTAATTATGTTTCCAAGTATTTAAATTGTCAACAGGTTAAGTACGAGCACCAAAGACCCGGTGGCACTCTTCAAAGGATGCCCATTCCTGAATGGAAGTGGGAAAGGACAGCCATGGATTTTGTGGTGGGTCTTCCAAAGACCTTGGGTAAGTTTGATTCGATCTGGGTCGTTTTCGATCGGTTGACTAAGTCTGCACATTTTATTCCGGTCTCGCTTACTTATAATGCTGAGAAGTTAGCCAAGATCTACATTCATGAGATTGTTAGACTGCATGGAGTTCTTATTTCCATCATATCTGATAGGGGCACGACGTTTACATCTCGGTTTTGCAAGCATTTTCATTTGGAATTGGGTACTAGGTTGGACCTTAGTACAGCTTTCCACCCTCAGACAGACGGTCAGTCCGAGTGGACGATTAGGTTCTTGAGGACATGCTTCGTGCGTGTGTGATTGACTTCGGTAGTCATTGGGACCAGTTTTTACCATTGGTGGAGTTCTCTTATAATAATAGTTATCATTCGAGTATTGATATGGCTCCGCTTGAGGTAATTTAAGGGAGGAAGTATAGATCACCTATTGGGTGGTTTGATGCGTTTGAGGTAAGATCTTGGGGTACTGATATGTTGAGAGAGTCTCTAGATAAGGTCAAGATAATTCAGGAAAAGCTCTTAGCTTGACTCAAAGTAGGCAGAACGAGTATGCGGATCGAAAGGTCTGGGATCTTGAGTTTATGGTGGGGGAACAAGTATTGTTGAAAGTCTCACCCATGAAGGGTGTGATGAGATTTGGGAAGAAAGGTAAGCTTAGTCCTAGATATATTGGCCCATTTAAGATTCTCGATCGTGTGGGGGAGGTAACGTATGAGTTAGCTTTACCTCCACGGTTGTCCGGTGTTCATCAGGTGTTTCATGTCTGTATGCTGAAAAGGTATCATGGTGATGGATCCAATATCATTCGTTGGGATTCCGTTCTGTTGGATGAGAATTTATCCTACAAGGAAGAGCCTATTGCTATATTAGATAGGGAGGTGAGTAAGTTGAGGTAAAAAAAAATCGCGACAGTTAAGGTCCAATGGAAGAATCGTCCTGTTGAGGAAGCCACTTGGGAGACCGAGTCAGATATGCGTAATAAGTATCCCCATCTTTTCGCTGATTCAGGTACCTTTTCCCTTGTTTCCTTCCCTCTTGTCCGTTCAGGGATGAATATTGTTCAATTGGTATCTGATGTAACGACCCGCTTGGTCATTATGCGTAATTTTACCATTCTACCCTTGCTAGTGCTTTCCCGAGGTTAGGAATGAACGAACCTAAATAAATTGGGGCGTGTTTTATGTTGTGTTTTGGGACTTATAAGCGACTCTGTGATGTGTTTTTAACTTGGTTTGTTTGTTGGCTTGTGTTCATAGGGCCTTAGAATTATTTTGAGAGACTAAGTATAAAAATGTAGAAAATTTTGTGCTCACTACCTAAAATGCATCAAAAACGCCTACTTGTGGAAGGATTTCAAATTTCGCAATGAAGCTTATTTATAGCGAGGAGGGGTCTTGCTGCAGTGAAGGGTTGGATTTTTCAAAGACCCGCTGGAGCGAAGGTGGTTCTAGCTGCAGCTAAGCGGAGACCGCTGCAGCAGTTCTCATTAAGTCAGAAACCTTAGTTAAATACCTTATTTTGACCCCTCTCCTCACATAACTCAAAAAACAGTTCCCAAGAACCCTTTGATGCGAATTTTCTAAGGCAAGGTCAATACTCTTTATCAAGGTAAGTTTCCTCCATTAATCTCATTGGTTCTTTAATTGTATTAACTCCTATCACCAAATAAAAGCTAGTTTGGGGAGAATTGAAAGGTTAGAACACCTAAGTTCATGAAACCCTAGAATATTAATGGGTTATTGTTTATTGTTGTTTAATCATCTAAGAGTAGAGATTATCACTTCATAGCATGAGAATTGGATATTCAATGATGGAAATTGTTTGTTGAGACCTAGGGTTCCAATAAAAATGGGAACTTAGGCTAAAACCAGATTTGTAGGGTTGAATTGATTATAGAACCCATAAATTGAGTTAATACTCCATTACTTACTTAGTATTATGATTTCTAGACTTTGAACGTTCTGAGACATTGCGAAAGGGAAAAGCTGTTGCGAAGTGATTCCATTGCTCAAATCTGCTTTGAGGTAGATTACGGTTTACTTGAGTTAGACTTTGATTAGTTGATTGTATATGTCGTAGAATTTATGGGAGAAAGCATGTCTAGGTCTTCGGACTTGGAGTTTAGTGATCGTTGTTAGTTGTATGATTAAATTGTGTGAAGTGTTTCTCCATTGTTGAAATTGCTAAACTTGAATTGTATTCTTGAGATTGTTGAAAGGAAGGTGTTCATATATACCCTTCACTGATTGATTGAGATAGCTGTATAATTAGGCTATGGTTGAGCAGAGTTATTAGTGAGTCTTCTTATGACTTGTGTTACTATGACTGTACTGCATTGTGTTTGGCTTTGATATGTGTTCTTGGGTTATTCATTGTGATTCGATTATGGGGCATTGTTGATGAGATTTTTAGATAGAACATATACATCTATTAAGGCACATTTGACAAGGGGTGACGATGTGGCCTAGCTGTGAGCTCGTGGTCCGAGGTTCGTTCCGGAACGAGTGGTACGTGGACACTATAGGTCCCCTGTAGGTCATGGCTATTTGAGGAAAACATTATCATTTAGCATGTGTGTACACATATGTGACAGAACTGGAAGCTTCATTGTTTATTGTTTTACTTTTGGCTTGAGCATTGGTGTTTCATTGTTGGTAATTGGTGATTGATTCTAAAAGAGGATTATTTGAGGATATTTATTGTGATCCATGTTTGTTGTGCCTGTCTGCCTATTCCATTGATTTTATGTGTGTATGCATGATACTAATCTTAGTCGGCCTATGATACCTACCAGTACGTGTTGTTTGTACTGACCTACACTTGCTGCACTTTTTTGTGGGTGCAGATTTTGAGCCAGAGACGTCTTCCAGACCTCTCATCTAGTTGAGGTTATTTGTTACCAAGATCAGAGGGTGAACTCCTATCCGTGCCATGCCGCCTGAAGATCTTCCTTTATTTCAAATGTCTATTTCATTCCAGACATTATGTTTATTTTTAGACAGTATCTCTCCTTTTAGACATTGTTGGTTAGAGTCCTTGTACAAAGGACTTTCAGATTTTTGGAGATGTAATAGCTAGGTTTCCGCACTCGCTATTTTATTTATTTTATTGTTAGACATCTTATTCCATTATTCGTGAGCAATGTTTGTTAATTGGTTTAAGTAATTGAAATTGGCTTGATAATGGGTTAAGGGATTGGTTCGCCCAATATAGGACTACTGTGAATGCCACTCACGTCTGTTGGGACGTGACACTATAATAATTTTAAAAAATCAGAATTGATTTTTTATGTTATATTTTACCTTTCTATAAAAGTTTTTTTTTAATCTATAATAGCAACAACCATATCTATAAAAGTACGCTCTTTGTAAAATTTCCTTCTATAACAAGTAGTATCTTCTTATTTTATAATACAATAATTGACCATCTTTATGAAAATATAATCTCTAAGATCACCAATAATAGGTCTAGATATTTTCACCAAAGATTTAATACTTTAACATACTATTTTATGGCAAAAAATATTACTATGAATATAAATTTTCATCATTAAAAAAAATCTTTTTATACAAAGTGTGATTAAGCTTACGATTTGACATCGTTTTTGCTTATAACTGCCATTTATATGTCAAATGTTGTTAAAGGTGTATAATAGTCATTCACTATAATAGCCAAATTTTTTTGAAACCAACGATCCTACTATATAAAGTTTTGATTGTCCTTTATTTTTAATCAGATATATCAGATTTCAATCGTGGGTATGAAATTACTTTTATTAACAAATGCTTTAGCAGTTAATATAATACATTCATACATAAATCTGAAAATTTATCAAAATTCAATACAAATACCAAACACCGCGTGAAAATTAAAAAATGAGAAGCTTGACAAGTCATGAGATCATAAAAATAGATACCTTACTGCAAATTTTGTTAGACCGTTAGTTAAATGGTTAGGAAAGAAAATACTACCTCAATTTCAATTTAAGTATCTCAGTATGATTGGATGAAGGGTTTAAAAAATAAGATTTAAAAAAAAAATTGCGCGCTTACGTTAAAAATATGTAAAATATATCAGGATATCCCTTAAATATTTCGATTTTAAACATACATATCATGTAGAATATTAAAATTAAAGAGTGATCAAAACTTGTATATGTTGTTCGACTGTTTACAGTTTTGACTGATTGACAAGACTTGATACTATCTTCTTTCAACTTTTCTTGTTAAACTGTTCATAAGTTTTGACGGATTGACAAAATGTGTATCTGTTGTAAAAAAAAGAAAGAATCCAATTCTGTACAAGATAAAAATGTCTCTTCAACCAGATGTAAGTCAACAAATTAACGCTTCTTCCTTCACCTCTTCAACTGAAACTAATCAGAGCTTCATTGATGAGTTCTTTAATCAATAACAACAAGAAGAAGTTTACAGTGAAAGAAAGAACTGATCGAGTACATTGACCTGTAATGTTAAAATGCTTGAATTACAATCTAATGTATATTGAGATATATATACAATGTAATGAGGATTAGATTAGTTGAGGATAATCTCTTCTCTAACTACTCTACACTAACTTTAGAAAGGTGGTTAATAGCGACTTAACTAACTTTAACTACCACTAACTAATTACTCGAAGCTGTAAAAAGACTGCTATGCCCCTACAGTACTTAATCTCTTTTCTTAAAAATTCCCCCTCAAGTCAGGTGTCATGAAGATGTTAAGAACACCTAACTTGGAATTGAGATAGTGATAATGCACCTTTGTAAGTCCTTTGGTAAGCAAATTTGCTGGCTGATCCTTGGTAGAAATGTATTGAGGCTGCACGTTGCCTTGTTGTATTTTTTTCTCTAATGAAATGACAATAAATCTCAATATGTTTTGTTCTCTCATGATAGACAGAGTTAGCAGCTATTTGTATAGCTGATTTGCTGTCACTGTAGATACTAATAGGTAGTTCAATCTTGATCCCCAACTCTTGCAATAATCCCATTAACCGAGGCCATGCTTCTATATTCAACTTCTGTAGAATTCCTAAAAATAGTGGTTTCCTTCTTTGACTTCCATGATACTAGTGATCACCTAACTTGATAAAAAATTCTGATGCTGATCTTCTGGTGTGAGTACATGCTACCCAATTCGCATCACAAAAAGCACTGGCTGATTGTATAGAGCTGCTTGACATTAGAACCCCTTGACCTGGTTGCAATTTGATGTATCTGACAATCCCAAGTGCTGCATCCATATGAGCCTTTTTGGGCTGCTGTAAATATTGGCTCAATGTTTGAACACTAAATGCTATATCTGGTCTTGTAACTGTCAAATACAATAACTTCCCTATAAGTCTTTGATATGCAAACACATATGTTAATAGAGGATCTGTAGTTTTGATTTGTGGGTGGTCATCATATTCCTTTGTTATCAGCTTAATATTAGTGTCAATTGGAGTTTGAGCTGGTTTAGATGCTGGGAGACCAAGTTCAAATATCAACTCTAGTGAGTACTTCCTTTGATGCATCAATATGCCCTCTTTGGATCTGGCAAATTCAATGCCAAGAAGATACTTCAATTCTCCAAAGTCCTTCATCTTGAATACTAGTTGTAATGATGTTTTTGCTTTTTCAACTTGAGTCAAGCTGTCACTAGTTACCAACGTGTCATCAACATAGACCAAAATGATCACAGTTCCTTCCTCAGTGTTTCTTATAAATAATGAATGGTCATGTTGGCTTTGAACAAACTGCAATCTCACTAAAGCTTTTGTCAACTTAGCATTCCATTGCCTAGGGTCCTGTTTCAACCCATATAATGATTTTGTGAGTTCTACAAACTGGTCTAGACTCCCTGACTCACAAAACCCTATGGAAGATCCATGTAGATTTCATTATAAAGGTCTCCTTATAAGATTGCATTGTACACATCCATTTGATGAATGTGCCAATGCTTAGCTGCTGCTGCCACGACCCAACTAGTGGGCCATGCCGGGTACCCGGAGCTGGCTACCGAGCACCACTCATCCTGCTATCTAGCATACTTAACTTGGACATATATCATTCTTAAGATAAAAATATCATAAACTAATTTGCAAACTTCACAAAACATGTATATATGCATAAGCTCACGAGGCTACAAAATGATATACAAAATATACACTGCAGAAGTCTCATGACATTTACAACCCGCACATAAGTATCTACAAGCCTCTAACTGAAGTACTGAAGTCATAAGAACGGGACAGGACCCCGCCATGCCCCAATATGTGCACAAAAGAATATACCAATAACTAGCACCTCCGGAGTAGTGGAGTGCTCCTGTGTAACTGCTGATAGACTCCTATGAATCTATACCGCCTCCCTGTCTACCTGTGGGCATGAACACTACATCCATAAAAGAAAGGACGTCAGTACGAATAATGTACTGAGTATGTAAGGCATACACAATAACATAATAAGAGATGCAAGAATATAAGGTAAAGGGATAACCTCTAACTGATTGCCTCTTAAGGCGGAGTCATGCATGCTAACTTATATAATAAGCAACATCATATCATATAAGCATATATAACTGCTCGACCATATAGGTACGGTATGATCATCATCAGCCCGCGTCCGGGCCTTCCGCGTCTGGGGTAAACATCTCATGCCGCCCACTAGTGGTGTCTGCCCATGCCATCTAGACATGGTGTAATAATCATTATAGGTGCCCACTGCACTTGTCGTAGTGGTAACTGCCCGGCCAACTAGGCACAGTGTAATCGTACATATACATATCATAAAGCATGCATGAGAGCTCAAGTAAAAGCAATAACCCTATCGGAGTGACATAAGGTCGGTAACCTCTGATGATAGTATGTAACAATCATGATCGGCATGTCTTACCTTGGAGGAACTAGTAGCATGAGGTGAGGCTAAAAACAACGAATATCATCAAGGAGAACATAGGATAAGCTCATAAACTTCATAAAGGCGTTAATTCATGACTTTGGCTTCTTTAGAAATAGAATCGTCATCATCAATGTCATGGAACACATCCCATCTCTTTCGCTTAAGGAATCATCAAGAACATTTAAATTTCCACATTTAGAATATAAGGAAGTCATGAAAATATAGAGGAAATCGTAAGGTAGGAGTCATGCCTTTGGAAGAAGGGGGCTAGCCTTACATACCTCTACATCGCTCTAGCTTTATCGACTAAATGCTCTCCTCCAATATTCACAATTCTACATTCAAGAGAATTCGTACTAAGGTTAGATAACCGGGAACATACTTTAGGTCTCAATTAACAATCTAAGAGCTAACGAAAATTGGGCAGCATCTCCTTTGTTTCAATGACTTCCTCCACATAATAAACAACTCCCAACATCAATAACAACACCTACAATATCGTAATCAATAATTTCATCAAGTTAGACATTATTCAATTCTCAACATTCCCTATCAAAATCATTCATAGCCATAACTATGGCACAATACCGTATCCATTCTCATATCATACTTCTTTAACACCATTTGCATCATTCACAACAAGATTTTACTCATGGCATGTCAAGAATCATAATTTATGTCAAGCTACTATTCAAGGATACCCTTATTTCTACATTTGAGCTTCATTTTCCATTTCCTACCCCAATGCAAGTCTTTCAACTACTCAATATTCTTAATAAC
Organism: Lycium ferocissimum; assembly: GCF_029784015.1. Taxonomy (NCBI): domain Eukaryota; kingdom Viridiplantae; phylum Streptophyta; class Magnoliopsida; order Solanales; family Solanaceae; genus Lycium; species Lycium ferocissimum. The sequence goes on from NC_081344.1 coordinate 65,251,263, forward strand.
ATGGAATGAACATAAAACCCACCTTTGATGATGTAGGAATAAGCTTTGGATGGCAATACTTTACTTGGAGAGAAACCCAACTTCAATTCCAAAGAGATGCTTGGCTTCTAGCAACCCTAATGAACATCCAAACACTTGATTTCCTTGATTATTGGTGTTTAATCTTTGCTTCACCTTGAATTTATGTTGGTATGGTGTATGAAATGTTCTAGAGCTCTTGAGAGGTGTGGAGAAGATGGCAAATGAAAAATATGAACTTGGGACTTATATTTATAAAAAGTACAAAGCTGCCCGTCAAGAATTATACGGACACTTATACGGTCGGTATAAGTGACTGTATAAATCATCCAGTGATGACCCTTTACTGTGACTATTATACGGACCATTATATGGACTGTATAAAGTTATACAGACCATATAATGGGTCGTATAACTCACCCTTTTTCCGGACTTGTTGTCGTCGTTTCGTTTGATCTCCAACCCTTATAGAACCTTCTTAGCACTTGTTTAACACTTCATTAACAATCTAAATATCCTCATAACTCCTCTCCAAGGTATTACCAAACAATCCTTAACGCAATAGTTTACGAAACTTTTCCTAAACACCACTTATACTTCACTTGTCCTTATCAGACTTTATTTCACCAATTCATATAACTTCGATATCTTATCGTATGCACTCTAAAATTACCAAGTACCCTTCTTATGGTCATAAGAGTTTCATGTTAACCTTAAGCTCGTGCTAGTCTACTTACGACACAACGACATGCAATTTCCGAGGTGTAACACTCTCTCCCCTTAAGAACATTGGTCCTCGAATGTTAAGTTCTCGGGAATTCTATAGAAATTTCGTCAGAGTTTCCCCTGTAATATAGCTCTACCATCCTGTCACAGCAACCCAAAATAATATTTCCAACTACGGCTACAATATCATAGCTAGAGACATGGCCACACATGGCCCAAAAGCAATAAAATGAAGCATAACATACCTGGGGACAATTGCGTTTCATCCTGAACCTCTTCCAGGGGTGGAAATAGATGTGGATATTTAGTTTTCATATCCTCTTTTGGTTCCCAAGTCATCTCTACTCTGTTATTATTCTTCCATAAGACCTTAACTGAGGCTACGTCTTTAGTTCTGAGCTTCTGCACCTGCCTATCTAATATGGCAATAGGCACTTCTTCATAAGCCAACTTCTCAGTGATTTGAACATCATCTACAGGCACGATTCTAGAAGGATCTCCAACACACTTACGGAGCATCGATACATGGAAAACTAGATGGACTGATTCAAGTTCTAGAGGTAAGTCCAGTTCATAAGCTACTTGGCTATCTTGCGGACTACCTTATAAGGTCCAATATACCGGGGACTGAGCTTGTCTTTCTTGCCGAATCTCATTACGCCTTTCATCGGTGACACCTTTAAGAACACCCAATCATTAACTTGGAATTCTAAGTTCCGTCGGCGATTATCTGCGTAAGATTTTTGGCAACTTTGGGCTGTCAACAACTGGTCTCTGATAAGCTTGATCTTTTCCACCGCTTCTTCCGAATCAATTCCGACCTATCGGTTGTGTCTCACGACCTCAAACCATCCAGTGGCGATCTATACTTCTCCGTATAGAGCTTCATACGAAGCCATGCGAATCTTTGGAATGATAGGCATTTTTGTATGCAAACTCAATAAGTGGAAAATGATCATCCCAGCTACCTCTGAAATCTAGTACACATGCTCTCAACATATCTTTCAAGGTCTGAATAGTACGTTCAACTTGTCCATCCGTCTATAGGTGAAATGCTGTGCTGAGCCTCACTTGAGTTCCCAAACCTTCTTAAAAAGACTTCTAGAATTTTGCTGTAAATTGTGCCCCTCTATCTGTGATTATGGATACTGGAACACCATGAAGTCGCACTATCTCTTGAAGATACAGCTTTGCATAATATTTTACTAAATATGTGATTTTGACCGAAAGAAAATGAGCTGATTTCGTAAGTCTGTCCACGATTACCTATACGGAATCATACTTACCCCGAGAACGAGGCAAACCTACAATGAAATCCATGTTAATTACTTCCCATTTCCAAGTTGGAATTTCCATAGCTTGAATAATCCTCCTGGCTTCTGATGTTCAATTTTCACTTGTTGACAATTGGGACACTGGGCTGCAAATTCTGCTATATCCTTTTTCATTTCATCCTACCAATACATTAACTTGAGATCATGGTACATTTTGGTTACCCCTGGATGAATAGAATAGCGGGAGTAATGAGCTTCTTTCAAAATCTGATGACGTAATCCTGCAACATCCGGGACACACAATCTGCCTCAATACCTGAGAACCCTATCTGTGGAAATCTCAAATGGTGACTTCCCCTTCTGAGGGAGTGTATCTCTGTAGTGGTTCAACTTGGGATCTTCACATTGGCACTTTTCACATCCATATCTAGAGATTAGGCAGCTGGGTTATGGACGGTGACTCCTGTATTGCCTGAGTCCATTAAGCGAACTCCTAGGCTAGCTAGCTGGTGGAGCTCATGGACTAATTCTTTCTTCTTAGGCTGGACATCACATAGACTACCCATTGATTTGCGGCTAAGTGTATCAGCCACCATATTCACTTTTCCAAGATGATATAAAATACTCACATCATAATTTTTCAATAGTTCTAACCACCGCCTTTGCCGTAGATTTAACTCCTTCTGCTTGAAAATATATTGGAGACTCTTGTGATCTGTATAAATATCAACATGTACACCGTACAAGTAATGTCTCCACATTTTTAGTGCATGAATAACTGCAGCTAATTCAAGATCATGGGTCAGGTAGTTCTTCTCATGTTTTCGCAATTGCCTGGAAGCATAGGCAATAACCCTGCCGTGCTGCATCAATACACAACCTAGCCTAACACCGGAGGCATCATAATAAACAACATAACCATATGGTCCTTCTAGAAGTGTCAGGACTGGGGCTGAAGTTAATTTGCCCTTCAATTCCTAGAAACTGCGTTCACTGGCATCGGTCCATTGAAATTTTGCTGATTTCTGAGTTAACTTCATCAATGGTGCAAAAATAGAAGAAAATCCTCCTACGAATCTCCTATAATAACCTGCTAAACCCAGAAAGCTTCGAACCTCTGTAGGGGTGGTAGGCTTTGGCCAAGTCTTCCCAGCCTCAATTTTCTGTATGTCTACTCGAATGCCGTCAGCTGAGATGATATGGCCCAGAAAAGTTACCGAATTCAACCAGAACTCACATTTTGAAAATTTAGCATATAGCTCACGAGTTCGAAGAATCCCAAGGACAGTACGCAAATGGTCTGCATGCTCCGCTTCTGTTCGAGAGTATACTAGGATATCATCGATTAACACGATCACAAACAAATCTAAGAAAGGCCTGAATACATTATTCATCAAACTCATGAATACCGTCGGTGCGTTAGTTAACCCAAATGACATCTCCCGAAATTCATAATGGTCGTACCTAGTTCTGAAAGCTGTTTACGGAATATCTTTTTCTCTCACCCTGACTTGATGGTACCCTGATCTCAGATCTACCTTGGAAAACCACTTGACACCGTGTAATTGATCGAACAAATCATCGATTCTCGGGAGAGAATATTTGTTCTTTATTGTCACCTTGTTCAGCTGCCTATAGTCAATGCACATTCATAGGGAACCATCTTTCTTTCTTACGAACAAGACAGGTGTTCCCTATGGCGATGAACTGGGTCTAATGAATCCCTTCTCAAGCGAGCCTTTAACTCTTTCAATTTTGCAGGAGCCATTCTGTAAGGAGGAATATATATTTCTCGTTCCGGTGGAAGACCTAGAAGTTCATCTGAAAATACATCCGGAAACTCATTTACTACCGGGACGGATTTAAGAGTTGGCAGCTTTGCTTCGGTGTCATGAACTCGGACTAGATAATAAATATAGCCTTTAGCGATCATCTTCCTTGCCTTGAGATAGGAAATAAACCTACCTCTACAAGATGCTGTGTTACCTTTCCATTCAAGTACTGGTTCTCCTGGAAATTGGAATCGAACCATCTTTGTTCTGCAATCCACATTAGCATAAGAAGAGGCCAACCAATCCATGCCCATGATCATATCAAAATCTAACATTTCCAGCTCAATCAAATCAGCTATAGTCTGACGATTACATACCACAATCACACACTTTCTATATACTTGCCTAGCTATTACCGGGTCACCAACAGGAGTGGATACCTCAAAAGGTTTTATTGGCTAGGGTTTCACCTCAATACTATCAGCAATATACGGAGTAATATACGACAAGGTAGAATCTGGATCAATCAATGCATAAACATCATGGGAGAATATGGATAGTAAACCTGTAACCACATCTGGGTGGACTCAAGATCCTAGCGTCCGGCTAAAGCATAAATACGTGGCTGGGTGCTACCTAGACTGGATGCTCCCCCTCTGCCCCTACCACGGCCTGCTGAAGTATGGGGAGTCTGCTCTACCGGGCGCACAGACGAGGAAGAACCAACTACTGATCCTGTGGGCTGTACTCCAACTCTACCACCCATCGACGGATAATCACGGATCATGTGCCCAACCTGACCATAGGCATAGCAAGCATCTGAGCCTCGGTGACACTGACCTGAATGTAATCTACCGCACTGGCCGCATCGTGGAACTGGTGGTCTCCTCTGACTAGGATCACCTCCAAACTGGGAACCCGAAACTTTCGAGCTCTGACACTGTCCTGAATAAATAGGGCGTTCAAATATCCTGCCCGCAAATCGAGAAGGTGCACTAGTCGCCGACTGGCCTAAATATCAAGGATATGACTGTCTCTGACCCCCTCTATACTCGCTACTAGCACCAACAGATCTGGCCCTCTTACTTTGCCCCCTATCAACATTGTGCTCATCCCGGTGCGGTCGCTGCTGCTCTTCTAAATTCTGGGCATGGGCCTATATGCGAGAAACGTCCATCACTTCGAAGTGAAGGCTGTCAAACAATCCTTGAACAAACGTGGCCACTAGCGATCAAAACTATGTACTGCGTCTCCCCGTATCGGCTACCATAGTTAGAGCATATCTAGCTAAAGAATTAAAGTGAAGACTGTACTCCTGGGCACTCATATTTCCTTGCTTCAGATTCAAGAATTGATCAGCTCTGGCCTGATGAACCTCAGGTGGCGAATAATGACAGATAAAAGCATTCACGAACCCTTGCCAAACCGAGGGAGGCATATTTTTCCCTCTTGAAGAAATCCAATTGTTGTACCATAGAACCACCACATCCCGCAACCTATAAGATGCCAACTCCATTAACTCGGTATTCGAAGCATGGATAATCCTCAGCGTCCTCAAAATCTCATCTATAAAGCCTTGCAGGTCTTCATCCGGCTTTGACCTAAAAAATTCTAGAGGATTTAAACTCATAAAATCACGGGCCCTTGCACTAACCACACAGTCACCGGCCCGTACTGCGGCGATGAGCACGAGCGACAACCAATTAAGTCAATAGCTGAATAGCCTCGGTCATCTGTTGACCCGAAGCACCGGTGGAGGAACTGAGACATAGGGGCAGGTAGGACCCGCCTTTGTTCTTCTAGAATAGGCGCGAGTGTGGGAGGTATGGGATGGAGCCTCATTATGGGATCACCTTCTTTATATTCATTGGTGGCTCCCTTTCCAATCCGCCTTCTATCATGTAACCTTGCCTTTTGGGGCGGCCGTGTGGCTTTTCTCTTTATCGGCATCACTGAAATCATAACGCACAATTAGAGAAAGAGGAATCTTATACTATAGCTCTATTGCACGATCTATTGAAGAAGCAAGACGGTCATTATTCTTAAATGCCCCGCAGCATCTTGTTTATAAGTGTGGCGCGCTTCACACCCATAAACGAGACTCTACTAGACACGGCTCGTAGACACGCCCTTTAGGAGGCTGGCTGCGATACCACTTTTGTCACGACCCAACTAGTGGGCCATGACGGGTACCCGGAGCTGGCTACCGAGCACTACTCATCCTGCTATCTAGCATACATAACCTGAACATATATCATTCTCAAGATAAAACTATCATAAACCAATTTTCAAACTTTATCAAAACATATATATATATGCGCCAAGCTCACGAGGCTACAAAATGATGTACAAAATATACACGAAGAAGTCTCATGACATCTACTACCCACACGTATGTATCTACGAGCCTCTAACCGAAATCTTGGTCATAAGACGGGACGGGACCCCCCATACCCAAATATATACAAAAGAAATACTAACTAGGCGACTCGGATAGTGGAGTGCTCTTACGTGTAGCTCCGATAGACTCCTTTGAATCTGTACCGCCTCCCTTTCTACCTGTGGGCATGAGCACAGCATCCATAAAAGAAAAGACGTCAGTACGAACAATGTACTGAGTATGTAAGGCATACACAATAACATAATAAGAGATGCAAAAATATAAGGTAAAGGGATAACCTGTAACTGATTGCCTCTTAAGGCGGAGTCATGCATGCTAACTTATATAATAAGCAACATCATACCATATAAGAATATATAACTACCCGACCATATATGTACGGTTTGATCATCATCAGCCCGCGTCTGGGGTAAATATCTCATGCCGCCTACTAGTGGTGTGCACCCCGGCCATCTAGACATGGTGTGTCATAGCGCCCACTACGCTTGTTGCGGTGGTAGTGCACGGCCAACTAGGCACGGTGTAATCGTACATATACATATCATAAAGCATGCATGAGAGCTCAAGTAAAAGAAATAACCCTATCGGAGTGACATAAGTTCAGTAACCTCCGATTATATTATGCAACAATCATGATCGGCATGTCTCACCTTGGAGGAACTAGTAGCATGAGGTGAGACTAACAACAACGAACATTATCAAGGAAAACATAGGATAAGCTCATAAACTTCATAAATACATTAATTCATGACTTTGGGGTCTTTAGAAATAGAATCGTCATCATTAATGTCATGGAACACATCCCATCTCTTTCGCTTAAGGAATCATCAAGAACATTTAACTTTCAACATTTAGAATATAAGGAAGTCATGAAAATATAGAGGAAATCGTAAGGTAGGAGTCATGCCTTTGGAAAAAGGGGGCTAGCCTTACGTATCTTTACGTCGCTATAGCTTTATTGACTAAATTCTCTCCTCCAATATTCACAATTCTACATTCAAGAGAATTCGTACTAAGGTTAGATAACCGGGAACATACTTTAGGTCTCAATTAACAATCTAAGAGCTAACGAAAATTGGGCAGCATCTCCTTTGTTTTAATGACTTCCTCCATATAATAAACAACTCCCAACATCAATAACAACACCCACAATATCGTAATCAATAATTTCATCAAGTTAGACATTATTCAATTCTCAACATTCCTTATCAAAATCATTCATAGCCATAACTATGGAACAATACCGTATCCATTCTCATATCATACTTCTTTAACTCCATTTGCATCATTCACAACAAGATTTTACTCATGGCATGTCAAGAATCATAATTTATGTCAAGCTACTATTCAAGAATACCCTTATTTCTGCATTTGAGATTCGTTTTTCATTTACTTCCCCAATCCAAGTCTTTCAACCACTCAATATTCTTAATAACATGGAATGAACATAAAACCCACCTTTGATGATGTAGGAATGAGCTTTGGATGGCAATACTTTACTTGGAGAGAAACCCAACTTCAATTCCAAAGAGATTTCTAGCTTCTAGCAACCCTACATGAACATCCAAACACTTGATTTCCTTGATTATTGGTACTTGTTTAATCTTTGCTTCACCTTGAATTTATGTTGGTATGGTGTATGGAATGTTCTAGAGCTCTTGAGAGGTGTGGAGACGATGGCAAATGAAAAATATGAACTTGGGACTTATATTTATAAAAAGTACAAAGCTGCCCGTCAAGAATTATACGGATACTTATACGGTCCGTATAAGTGACCGTATAAATCGTCCAGTGATGACCCTTCACTGTGACTGTTATACGGACCGTATAATGGGTTGTATAACTCACCCTTTTTTCGGACTTATTCTCGTCGTTTCGTTTGATCTCCAACCCTTATAGAACCTTCTTAGCACTTGTTTAACACTGCATTAACAATCTAAATATCCTCATAACTCCTCTCCAAGGTATTACCAAACAATCCTTTACGCAATAGTTTACGAAACCTTTCCTAAACACCACTTATACTTCACTTGTCCTTATCAAACTTTATTTCACCAATTCATATAACTTCGAAATCTTATCGTATGCACTCTAAAATTACCAAGTACCCTTCTTATGGTCATAAGAGTTTCATGTTAACCTTAAGCTCGCGCTAGTCTACTTACGACAAAACGACATGAAATTTTCGAGGTGTAACAGCTGCAATAGATAGTACTATCATGACTGTGACCATCTTGACAACAGGAGAAAATGTTCCTGGTAGTCAACTAGTTGTATCTCTTTGCAACTATCCTAGCTTTGAATCTTTAAACTTCTCCAGAGGCTTTGTACTTGATCTTATAGATCCATTTACACCCTAGAGGTGTTTTTGCTTTCCGGTAAGCTTATAAAGCCTACATGTTCTTTGATAAATAATCCCTGCATTCTTAAAAATTGTACTGCATAATTCATTCACAAATTCTGCACCATTATTAGTTCTACATATTTTGACAGTTTTGTTGAATTGAGGTTTGACAAATGCTAAGAAATGCGGTAATATGACAAATACATCAGATTTCAGTTTTAACAGATAAATCCAAGTCATCCTACTGTAATCATCATCAATTGTCATGAATTACTTAAAACCATCAATAGTAGGGACTTTATAGGGACTCCAAATATCCATGTGAACAATGTCAAAATATTCAGTACTCTTTATACTACTTGCAGGAAATGGAAGTCTAGCTTGTTTGGCACAAGGATAAACAGTACATTTATCGACAATTTCAGTTATACTATCTTTAGCACTAGAAAGTAACTTGCACAATACTGATGGGGACACATGTCCAAATCTCATATGCGACAAATTGATTTCTGAAAAACTAATATACTGATTTGTTTTAGCAGCTAGAGCTACATTATGTTTATGGTCTCCAGGTGTTTAATTAAGTAGATATAGACCCCCTCTTGTCTACCAATCTCTTTCACCTTCCCACTTGAGAGATCCTGAAATATACAAAAATCAGGGTAGAATAAGGTTGCACATTTCAGTTCTCTTGTAGCCTTAGATACAAACATCAACTTTTACTTAAACCGAGGTAGTGAGAACACATTCTCAAGTGTATTTCTAGGTGACATGGAACTAGAACTAGTGTGAGTAACCATGGATATATCACCATTTGGTAAGTATACTGATTTTGGATTCTTATTTTTTTACTAGAGATGACTTGTTTAGTATGTTTACATTAGAAACCATGTGGCTAGTTGCCCCAGTATCAATGATCCACTGAGCTAACTTAGCTAAGCACTCATTAGAAATACTAGAGACCCTACCAGTTGTGTTACTTGAGATGTCACCAGATCCTATAGCATTCATATTATTCATATTTGCTGAGAAATAACTGCTTTTATTCAACATTTGTAGGATATGGTCAGATTGCTCCTTGGTAAACACACAGGCTCTAGGTTGATTCATACATGTCATTTGAGCCATCTTATTCTGATTCAACAAACTTTAATATAACCCAATGACATTAGCAGCAACAAGATTTTCACCATCTTGATTAGTTGTCATCTGATTCTACATAGATGTGTGATCAGTGAAGGATGCATTGCATGTAGCAGAATTTCCTTGACCATGTCATTTCCTGTGCCAAACTTCCTTTTCTTGAAGTTGGAGGATAGCCAACTATTTTGTATCAACTTTCTCTAGTGCGTCTTTTCATCTTACACACATCACACCATGCATTGTAATCTCTCTTATATTTTTGATTTCCAGCCTAATTACTATTTCTTGAATATAAGGCTGAAGGCTCAGCCTGGTTCATATTTTGACTATTACTGACTCCTGAATATACACCAGACTAGTCAAAATGACTTATTGTGTTCATAGTATTTGCCCTTTGGCTTTCATCATTTATGATCATTGCATATGCTTGATTCACTGAGGGTAGAGGACTTATAAGCAAAATTTGACTCCTAGGTTGTGTGCATGATTCATTTAGCCCCATCAAGAACTGATATAGTTTCAGTCGTTGTAAGTAAACAACAAAATCTCTTGATTTTTCACAGTTGCATCCAGGAAAAGGAACTAAAGCCTCAAATTCATTATACAAACCTTTAAGTCTAGTAAAATACACAGCTACAGACATGGTTCCTTGAGTAAGAGTTGCTATATCTTTGTGTAGATTAAATGTTCTTGAACCATTAATCTCATCAAATCTCTCTTTTAGTTCTTCCCAAACAGCCTATGCATCTACAACATACATCAACTCACTTAGCAAATTACTAGCCACATAATTCATTATCCAAGACAACACAATTGCATTTACTCAATCCCATTGATCTCACAATTCTTCTCTAAATTTTTCTTTCTTGCAAGAACCATCTACTAACCAAAACTTATTTCTTCCCATCTGAATTATGCAGAAAGAGAGGGTGGTTGTGATCAATTGTTTGGTTAGAACCCAGGGCTGTTTGACTGCCAGAACCACGAGCTGGTGTTGCACCATTGTTGTTATTGAGACTTGACCCATTTTCTTGAACATTTCATTAGGATTACTTGGAATTTCGTCGTTTGCCATTGAATTACCTAGAAAGATTGGCAAGAATTAACACTTTTCAGCTTAAAACTGGTTTTCAAGAATTTTTTTCAGAGGAACCCTAAACTTTAACGGAATTTGATTTAGGGATTGAATTTCAAATTGAGAACACAATGGTTACGTGTTCTACTGCTCTGATACCACGAAACTAATCAAAACTTCATTGATAAGAAGAAGAAGAAGAAGAAGAGAGAGAGAGAGAGAGAGAGAGAGAGAGAAAGAAAGAAAGAACTGATGGAATGCATTGATCTGTAATGTGTTAAAATGCTGTACTTAGAATCTAATGTGTATTGAGATATATATACAATGTACTGAGGATTAGGTTAGTTGAGGCTAATCTCTTCTCTAACTACTCTACACTAACTTTAGGTAGGTGGTTAATACCAACTTAATTAACTTTAAGTACCACTAACTAATTAATTGAAGCTGTAAAATGACTGTTATGCCCCTGCAGTGCTTAATCTCTTTTCTTCAACATCAACTTCTGAAACAAATGCTTTTTTCTTCAAATTCAAACAATGCCAAATCTGTCGGACGACCCAAAAAAAAAAAAAAAAACTACTCATAAAGCCTATGGCGAAAGACCAAGAAAATTCAGCTAGGGCTATTTTTGCATATCTTTTTAAAATGGGGATTAAAGGAAAGAGTGTCACGTAAAATAGATTTGAAAGTATGTTCTGTGGGTTGTCCTTTTAGTAGGCAAATTTTGAAAACACTTCAAATAACCAAAAAAATGGGACCTTTCTAGAGCCGAATTTAGAGTACAAGTTGATGCCTACTAATTAGCTTTGCAGTTATTTGGTTTACTGTAGCATGTTAAAAGTTTTTGTTTTCTTCTTGACCAGGACTAAAAGTGCACCATTTTGCAAAGATAAAGGACCATTTGTGTTCAGCATTATATAATAGGGACCTAATTCACCCTATCCCTATAGTTAAGAGACTACATGATAAATTCTGCAGATATCATTTTAGCCACTCAGATTTATCTTTGGTTAGGTACCGTATCTTTTATCCTTTCCACATTTGTTTGTTGATACTCATATTTGTGTTCCTTCTACTCTTTTCTTGAAGTACTTTATTGCAGTGATCTTGCTACTGATTGCTACTTCTCCCAACTCTCTTCCTATCTTGCTAATCTTCCATCGAAAGGTTAGTTATTCCATTAAATAAACTTAGAAAAAAGGAACATTAATCATCATATCATGTTCATGGACATAGAAAGTGCATATAACATCTGTTTAACTTTACTCAAAGCCCAGAATAAACCAGAATCTACTGTATAGCTTATGGAGCATAATGTAGAATACTCTCTCCGTCCCAATTTATGTGATATTTTTTGTTTTTAGAGTCAATTTGACAAAACTTTGAAGCTAAATTGTATTAGATTAACACAATAGTTTAAGATTAAAATTTATATATTTGAAAACTACATGAAAAATATTACTCCCCCTTGCTAATCTATGTGATATAGTTTGACTAGATACAAAATTTAAGAAAGAAAAAAAGGCTTTTGAAACCTGTGGTGTAAAAAAGCTTTAGATATATGTGTGGCTATAAATCATCTCATTAAGGGTAAAAGGAGAAGTTTTCAGTTAAATTATTTCAAAATATAGAAATGAATCATTCTTTTTGGACAGACCAAAAAGCAAAGTGTATCACATAAATTGAGACAGAGAGAGTATAAGTTACAATATTTCTCATTACAATTTGGTGAAAAATACTTTTTAAAATTACCAGTTTCAAAAAAAAAAATACTTTTTAAAATGTTGGTCAAAATTCATACAATTTGAATCTCGGGAAGTGAAAAGTATCACATAAGTTGGCACGGAGGGAGTAATGATTAAAACTAACTGAATGACATCAATATGAAAATATAAGGAATTGGCATCCGTGGAACCAAATGTGGAGCTAGGATTTTGAGTTTATGGGTTTTGGATTTAAAAAAGACAGCTTACTAAGTTACAAGAAACTATTTGGACCTGCATCTAAGTGTTTGGCCTAGTGGTCAATCAAGTGAATTGAGAACCATCAGGTCTCACGTTCAAATTCTAGCAGAGACAAAAATACTAGTGATTTTTTCCCATCTGTCCTAGACTTGGTGGACAAAGTTATCTAGTACCTGTTGCTGGTGGGAGGTGGCACGTATCCTATGGAAACTTTTTGTACAGATTAAGTAGATTTTTACCACAAATACAAGGTTTAAGCTAAAGCTATTGGGTTTTTGTCGAACCCGTAAATTCCACTATGGCTCCTCCCCTGGGTTCTGACGAACCCGTGGTGCTCACAGTCTCATACACTGAGCTTCGATCTATGTACATCAGTAAGTAAGAAGAACAAGTCCACTGGCTAGGCAAGTGAAAACCAAATCTGTAATCATTGGGACAAGTATAACTTTGAAGAAAACTCATGTTGAAATATCAATGCAATAGAACCTTCTCAAGTTGTAAAACTCAAACTCAAGTTGTTTTTCACAACGATAAGTTAAACTCATAAATCATACACTCAATACTCAAGCTTGTTCTGGATATATTTGAGGTCAGCTTTGCTATCTCTGTTTGCTTATAACTTGATGGAGTAGAGGTGCTAGCAAACAATTCATACCAATTACTCTCTCGTAGGCAACGTGATACGACTAATCAACCTAAGAGCTATATGTCTCCAAACGCGATATCAGACCTTGAGCGATGGCACTACCATTACTTAGCATCTACAGCTAATCACACACTTAGTTGAACCTTACTGCGCAAAACACCATATAAAACATGTTTACAGGAATGTACTTAGGCACAGGAAATGGTGATCACGCACTGCGTGCCTGGTAACACCCAAGTGTACACACAAATGTACCACAGCGTTGACGAGTCCAATTGCATGGAAAGTCAACTTGTACTAGCCAAATGTAGTATAGAGTTAAGATATCATCTTGAGGGATTGGTTTCTTAATGTACAATCTAGATTTGTCTGAATACTATGTGTGATGAGAATGTTTGGATATTAAATTCACTTGATGTTAATCTAAAGTCCTATTTAATCATTTTTCATCCTTTCATTGTTACTTGAATATGAGCTTTTCTCAAGTGCATCTCAGCAATTGCCCCTAGTTTGCCTTAAAACACAATTATTTAACCGTAAATGAAAAGTATTCCACATAGAGCAGAATGATTAAAGATAATTCATACAACCAACCCAAATAGCTGGAATTGTAACATAGTTGATTGATTGATTAGATCGAGTAAAGAGAACTTCATATCTAGAGTTTTATAGAATTGCAGCATTTAATTTGCATGAAACAGTAAAAAGTAATGAAATTTTGAGGGTGACATAAAACTATATCAAGAAAAGTGGGACAGGATAGATAGTTTTAAGATATTTCAAGAATAAAATTGTCCTATAGTAGCCGGTAGGTATTAGGTGCTGACACTGTTAAAGATTATTTATTTCCCTATTGTCTAACCAAATTTGATGTGTTTGAGATTAAAGACCACAGCCGAAGTGTAAAATCATCTGTACTAACAGAACTGACCTGAACATGCAACAGACTCAATGCTAATTCAAGGTTACTAATTTAAGTTTCAATCATGTGTAATAACATAACTGACCTCTTGCAACTTGCAGCTTTCAGGTCATAATTGCAAAGGACAAACGATAATACAGTAGATATGGCTTATGCTAGTATTGCTTCTCTTATGAGAACAATGGAATCGGTCTTAACATCAAATTCACCAATGCTATCTCTAATCTTTGATCACAGAGAAGAATTACTCGCTCTTCATGAAAAAATTAGTTCCTTGGAAGTATTTCTCAAGAACTTTGAGAAAAGCAATCTGTCTGGGGAAATGACAGATCTGGAAGTACAAGTAAAAGAAGTTGCAAATGCTGTTGAATACACAATTGAACTGAGACTAACAGAAGCCGTAATGACAAATGATGAAAAGGTGCATGAGAGGCTATGTGATATCCTAAAACAAGTAGCAGAGGATGTTGATCGTGTCTGGAAAGAGTCAACAAAGATTCAAGATATAGGCAAACAAGCATCAAAAGAATCTTTGGTTGAAGATTTTTCAAGTTCAGCAAAAGAAGTTCTGAATATTAAGAACAATATGGTTGGACGTGATGATCAAAGGGAAAGGTTGTTAGAAGATCTGACTAGAGGCTTCTCCGGTGAACCTAAAGTCATTCCGATCGTCGGTATGGGAGGCATTGGTAAAACAACTTTAGCAAAAGAAGTTTACAATGATGTGTACATTCATTCTCGTTTTGATGTTCGTGCTTGGGCTACTGTATCTAGCCAACACAATGTAAAGGAAATCTTGATAAGCCTTCTGCGTTCTACAAAGGGTGACACATTTTACATGGAAGGTGAGGCGGATCTAGCAGACATGCTACAAAAAAGTTTAAAGGGCAAGAGATATTTAATTGTCATGGATGACATGTGGAGCACTAAAGCATGGGATGACGTGAGACTAAGCTTTCCAAGTGAAAACAATGGGAGTCGTATACTGTTGACTACCCGTAACAATGAAGTAGCTTGTTATGCTGGTACTGAGAATCTTCCTTTGCAGATGAGTTTCATGGATCAAGATGCGAGTTGGAATCTTTTTAAAAGTACGGGCTTTACTAATGCATCATTACCACCTGAATTTGAGACTATTGGCAAGCAAATCATAGACAAATGTCACGGGTTACCACTAACTATTGTTGTGGTTGCTGGGCTTCTGTCCAAATCCAAAAGGACTATAGAAGATTGGGCAAGTGTTGCCAAAGATGTCAAGTCGTTTGTCACAAATGATCCGAATGAACAATGTTCACGTGTGCTTGGGTTGAGTTACAATTACTTGACCAGTGATCTAAAAGCATGTCTTCTGTATTTTGGAATTTTTCCAGAAGATTGTGAGATTTCAGCGAAGAAATTGGTGAGATTATGGATCGCCCACGGGTTTCTGAAGTTGGAAAAAGACTTCGAAGGGGAGGCTGAGAAGTGTTTACAAGATCTTGTCGACAGAAATCTTGTTCTCGTCAGCAAGAAAAGTTCTGATGAATCAAATATTAAATCATGTAAGGTTCATGATCTATTATATGAGTTGTGCTTGAGAGAAGCTCAAAGCCAAAATATTTTTGTCATGAAAGACTGTGATTCTTATAAGGCTCTTCTTACCCCTGGACATCATCATTCGATAACGAGGCGGACATATGATGAAGACAACAATCTCTTGAAACGAACTCGTTCACTTTTCTTTCTTTCTAAGCACCCTGCAAGTTTTACTCTCAAACTAGGGCTTAATCATTTCAATTTACTCAGAATCTTGGAATTGAGCCACATAAGGTTCTTTAACTTCCCTCCTGAGATACTGTGCCTCATTTGGTTGAGGTACCTTGCAATGTCCGGGTATTTTCACATACCTTCAGAAATTTGCAGGTTATGGAATCTGCAAACATTCATTGTTCAAAGTCGTGGTTCGGCATCTAGAGAATTTTCAGAGACAGTTTGGGAACTGATGCAATTAAGGCATCTGAGCCTTGAAAAATTTTATTTGCCAAATCCCCCAAGTGTATCTGTTGGTGAAGAGAGATACTTAATTTTTTCAAACGTGCAAACTATTTCTGGCTTGTCTCCAAGTAGTTGCACAAAGGAGGTTATTTCAGGGATTCGAAATGCTAAAAAATTAGAAATCAATGGAGATTCACGCGACTATTTAAGTTTCCAGGAATCAAGACTTTTCGACAATCTTGTCCATCTACATCAACTTGAAACATTGAATGTTGTTGTTGCGGGGGTATTAGGCTCTGCACTAGTGACCATTCCATGTGCAAAAGCTTTTCCAGCAACACTCAAGAAGTTAAAGTTGTCCCGAACTTGTCTAAGGTGGGAGGACTTGAACATCATAGGTGAGTTGCCCAACCTTGAGGTGCTGAATCTGCAATGGAATGCTTGTCAGGGCCGAGACTGGCATCCAATTGCAGGTGGATTTACTCGATTGAAGCTTTTGCTAATTTGCGATTGTTATCTCAAGTACTGGAGAGCCACGAATGACAATTTTCCTGTCCTTGAGCGCCTTCTGATTAGATATTGCAGATATTTGAATGAGATACCCATTGAGTTTGCAGATATTTACTCACTAAAACTAATTGAGTTAAGTTTTTGTACACCCAAACTTGAGGCTTGTGCTGCACGAATTCAACAAGAACAAGAGGATCTCGGTAGCAAACCCGTTGATGTTCTTATCCGAGGTTCACATCGAGGTGAGCATATATTCCAGAATAAACTTTGCATAATTGCTTATGAAACTTTAGCATATGTTTACCAAGATTACACTAGTTTTCATTTCCACAAGGTCATGCTCGTTCAGTTTGCAGCTCTTTTGCTATTTTTTTTTTTTTTTTTTGAAACTTTTCTATTCTTGATTAATACAAAAAACATATGAATGACTGGGGATGCTTTGATTGCGTGAACAAAAAGTTAATTGGATTAAAAAACACTAACTAAATTAAAAAAAAAAAAAAAAAAGGTATTAGATGTCATTATTTTGTGTAGTTGCTGAGGAGTATTTGCCTTTGAAGATTTGAGGCCTTCCTTGCATAAGGATTTACAATGTGGGAATTATAATTTTGGCTTATATAAAGAAACATTCCAGGATGTTTTACTTCTGTGATTTCATTCAGATAATGCATGATGATGATGATGTCGTTCATGATGATGATGATGAAAAGTAGTGCATTTTTGGAGGATCCGACATGGGTGTGGCAGCATTTTGGAGAGTCCGGGTAGCATAGATATATAGTACAAGTCTATTTTACTAGCCCAAGATCCACAGAGGCTATTGAGAATTTGTGGTAGTGAAGACTAATAATTTACCTGATCTTATTTAATTTATGCCTGCCTTTTTTGAAATCTGCGTATCACGTTCTCTGTAATACCATTGATCTCTTGCAACTTGCAGCTTTCAAAGATGGTTCTTTCTTTGATTTCTATGCGGATGAACGAGTACTTATAGTGGAGGACTCAAAGTTAGAGATCTTGAGAATATTAAAGGTACCTGCGCTTTCCTATTCGAAAGACACAGAGGATATTTTCAAAAGGTTTCCCAATCTTCAACAGCTTGTATTTGTTCTCAAGGAATCATGGGATTGTTCAAAAAAGCAATATTGGTTCCCGAAATTGTATTACCTAACTGAACTAGAATCCCTGGGTGTAGTTTTTGAAAGTTCAAATTCAAATGACAATGGGTCCACTGTAGCAACAAATCCGCTGTGGGATTTTTCACTTCCCTTCCAATTTGAAAGAATTGTGGTTGTGTGACTTTCCTCTGAAATCCTATTAACTATCAACAATTAGGGGTGACAACAATAGTTTGGCTGCCCAACCTTGAAGAGCTGTACCTTGAGTACAATGTTTGGGTGAAGTTGTCTACGTGGCAGAAGTGAAAAAGAAAGGAACAATTGAACTATTGCAATATGCTGACAGTTGGAAATTGAAGAAGTGGAAAGATTGCATGATTTTGGGACAATTAATGCTTGTGTATGTGGCAAAGGAGTGAGTAATGCAATTGAAGTTTACAACAAAGAAACGTACCTAGCAGAAAATTTGCCTCGCGGTGTGAAAAGCAAAGCGAGCAATTTTGCTGCTGCACAACTCGCTCAGCGAGTCCGGACTCCAAAAACATTCCAATTTATTTTGGACTCAGTTATTTCATCTGGGTTGTCACGACCCAATTTAGAATTGTGCGGGCACCTACCATTCCCACCTCGGTAGGAGAACTCTCAATCAAAATAACACATTTTCCAAGTAAGGAATAAAAATTCATTTTCTTCAATATATGAATAATTAACAGCGGAAATCAAATCAATATATTAACCCAAATAGCAGCAGTGATTACAACGGATAAATAAAATACAATGACTTATTTCTATTCCCACGACCTGGTCTAGACTAGTACTAGTACAAGAGCGACTAAAGTGGATTCGGAGCACAATAATAACTCTAAGACCCAACCCCCATCCCGGAATGAAAGGGATAGAGGCCTTCGAGATAGGCACCGTGCATCTTCCGAACATTTCAACAATCCATCACCTGAAACACTCTACACCCCAAAAGGGATGTAGCAAGAGTAGTATCAGTACAATCAACACGTACTGAGTAAGCATCATAGGCCGACAATGGTTAGAGACACATATTAGTAGAAGAGTTCACCAATAAGCATGATAAGTAAACTAGATCAACAACGTACATTACCTACCGCTCGTCATAACGTCAAACTTTTCAAATTCATTAACTCTTCCTTAGTGATTCGATTTCCTAACTTACCTTATACATTCTTTTATCTCACCTACTATGCACTAGGCAATTCACACAAGTATCACAAGTCAAATATCATTACGCTATTCAATCTTAGGATAAAAGTCAAATCGTCATTATGATATTCATTATTCACCTAATTCTTAGGAAACCAACACGTACAACTGGACCAATGAACAATCAACAAGGATAATCCAAGATCATGGCCTATGGTTATAGCACTAAGCCCAATTATATCAAGTCTCAATATACTCAATCAATCCGTATAACACGAGTACATCCTGACAAAATCCAAGTGCAATGCAATGCGATAATGTATGAAATGTAAATGCAATGCAATGTTGTGTACACATGTACTCACGGATGGAAATATCGTCTCGGTAGCACGACCCGTCAAAACATCTCGGTGACTCGCGAGGTCCGTACTACTCGTCCCCGATCTTTGCCCGACGGACGGACGAGACTGCGGATCTTTGCCCACGGAGGATTTTCATCGACGGCCATGACCCCATGGGGGATCCGCCGAAGTCCGTGTACCTCGCGGTCGGCAACCAACCTCAAATACGTACCCACCCTCTGACACGATTTCGGGACAACCATCGGATATCGGACCTCGCGTCACTTTCATCGACCCGGCTAAATCGATGTTTCACCAGTATCGACAATGTATCCAACGAGTATATCATGAAGGATGAGAATGCGTGCAATGTATGAGTTCAGCATCAATAATCGGATCAATATCACAAGTACCATACATGGGTACTCCCGACAATATCATGGAAATGCTACGTAAGCGATATAGAATACTATCCTGTATCAAGCATCGACAAGTAAGGTACCTGCATATTATGAACAAGACATATCAATAGTCTCCGATAATCAACACGGACAAGTCACATAACAATATTACCTCATATCTTTTACTGCCTATCAACATTAATACATGATAATTTCACCTTATACTTACAGGGCGTCCCTAATACCCAATCTAGAATTAATTCACGATCTTCAATACATTTTATCCATTTCAATACCAATTAAGATTCATTATTTATAGCATAGAACAAATTATGCGCATCGTAATTCCTCGTGAAGGGCATAGTAGACTAAGTCTCTGAACAAGCTGCTCTAAGGTCGGAGAAGTCACCGCAATATTCGATGAAAACCGACACATGAACCTAAGAAGTCTACGGGCCTGAAGCTCGAACACAAATCGCTGTGATGCCTCACCAGAAGCCATCCCTAACTCCAAAATCCTATACATGCGTTCTGGTTTTCCTCTACAAGTACCTGAATATGTAAATCTAACCGTCTAGAAAAGGAAGCCATAACCTACCTCGAGGGCGGGCGGGTGCCACGAACATCCTTAGATCTTGATTTGTTCATCACGTTGTAATCACCGAAGGAACTTGAGACAATCATGAGACCCCAAAAATAGGAATCACCGATCGTAAGCGCGTTTATTAGAGATTCGGATTGATAACGAAAATTGGGGGTTGAATATTTCTAGATTCTTTAGGCTTAGGTACTAAAGAACTCTTTTCCCTCATAATAAAAAACTAGGTGATTCATTAACCTCCATTCATGATTAAAGTCAACCCGCAAAGCTCTTAGCTAGGCAAAGTCACCATTTTTAACTACTGACTTTTTTAAACAATTTTCAAGATTCAAGTAAGTAACCCATTTTCAAGATTCAAGGAAGAAACCCATTTACAAATTTGAGAAGAAGAGGAGAATCTTAGTTAGTAATCACTCTAGGATGATGAATATGAGAGATTGGGCCAATATAATCCATATTAAGAACATGCTAACCATTTGTCCTTCTAAGCCTAGGAATTGGTGATACCCATTTTCATTTGTCTCTAGGTGAAGACCTTAGGAACAATTTACTATGCGAAAGGAGGGATTAGAAGGAGTTAGGAAGGTTAACATTCCCAAGAAGATATGAATTTAAGCTCCCAAAAAGGCTTGAGTGCGAAAATTTGGACTTTAGGGTTTTTGAGAAAATAGGGTCGAATCCGACATGAACTCTTAAATAGTGAAAATCAACATCGTCACCGCTTTGCGATCGGCGGCCGCTTCGGCGTCCGCAAGTTCGGTACGTAGGCACGTGGTGGTCCCGCCGACCGTCCACCCTAACGTTTCGGCGGTGAGCCCGGCTATAGCGCCGCCCTCTGTTCGGCATACCATAGCGGGTTAACGGCCATTCCGCTTAGCCTGGCCCAAATTTTAATACTCTCACGCTATGCGCTGTGAGTTCGATTAAGTTAGCGATTTCCAGAAGTATGACTGAGTCGAAGACATTTTAAAAAGCTGAAGTTGCGAATTTTTTTGAATTTCACATTAACGACGAAACGGATCATTACATGGGCTTTTTCCTACACCTATAAATATTCTATAAGACAGGGTTTTACATAACTTTGGATAACTTAAAGCCCTTAGTTCAGATCTTTGGACCTAAAGAGAGCTTGGAGAGTATACAGTGGGCCCACGTAGTTACAGGGTTTTTATCTTCTCTTACTGCAACAATATTTATTTTAATGTTTTTTTATCACAGATGATTTGTTGTTTTCCTGCATGTCTGTGTAGACCTAAACTTTATAGTTCTAGGGGTTTTTACAGCATGAAATTTGGTTTGATTATCGTTTTTTTA
>NC_081344.1:65273079-65280765 GCF_029784015.1 Lycium ferocissimum
CTACCCTTTAAATTTCTTTATTAAATACTACCTAGTAATTAATATAGTTTCTTGATTACATAGAAACTCATTTATCTAAATAGAGGTAAATTTGGAACAAAATAATTAATTCCTTCTTAATTATGTATTTGAACACTTATTTTGAACTAAAATGAGAAGGTTAAGTACACATATTATGAACCGCGGGGAGTAAGAAACAACCCAACTACTATTTCTAGTTACTTTAATTTGGTCACATTAAATTGTCAATTGCTACGTTCCAAAAAGATGTTGCCACATTGTCCAAGCACATGGCCCACGTTGTGCATATTAGAGATACTAACGTTAACGAGTGATCACCCAAGTATTAATTAATTTATTACTTAAAAGTTATTATTCTTTGTTTCATCACATAAAATTTACTTTCACCGGAAAATGTATATGCCCGGTTAAAGTTTTTGCACATTACTAATTACTTTAAGTGGCATTTCCATATCGCTTATTGTGGGACCACTTTCAAACTAAAAAAAATGAGACTCATTTAACCCACCCCAGAACTCATGTTTATCAAAATGGGACCTTGATAAGGGCATAATTTGAGGAATAGGTTTCAATAATCCAACTGTCTATTATACATGCGATTAACATTGTATGGAAGTTCTAAACTTACAACTAAATAGCCTAAAGCAGAAATCTTCATCTCTTGTGACGAAAAAACAATATGAGCTGACAGCTTTTCTGAAGCTTTTGGAACTTGCAATAAAATGCATTGCTGATTAAGAAAATCAGATTGACTGTAATGCTATTTCTGGTTATATGTATCCGCGACATATAGATGAGACGTTTGCTTTTCTGCTTCTTTATTTTTAATAGTTGCAACATAATTTTTTGGCGTTTGTCATCCTTCTTTTGGGAACTAAACTGTACATGCTGTCCTGAATAATGGATGAGGTGAGGTAAAAAATCAAGAAGACGTCTCCATTATCAACTTTTTGCTTTCTGCTCATTCTTCTGATACTAGTATACGTATCAGCGCGATGCGCGGATCGTTTCAAAGAAAAAAGAGGGAGAGAAGAAATACAAATTAAAGGAAATGTATATGAACCATGTGTGATATATTGCATATTTTATATTCTCATTTTTTGGATTAGTCTAATTACAGACTAACATTTTCTTATGGTATATGTAGCTGCTACTACTTCATTACTGACCATTTCTTCAGCAGCCAATAAAATGAAGATACCTCTGGAAAACGATATTGTTCATTGTCTTGCTTCCGAAGGAATTTATGAATGCAAATAACATTTGTATCTTCTAGATCCCTGTACACAACATCAAAATTTAGTTCCATCATGCCCTATTTCATAAAAAGTATGAATATTTTTGGCACCAATAATACAATCAAATAACGGTTAACATTTAACAGTAACATAATGAAAGCTCACTATCAAAATAACAGATAAGCATAACCATTCCATCACCCACAAGGGGGGAAAAAATAGAACATAACAAAACAACATGGTTATTGTGACAGCCTAACAGCTGAAAAAGATCAATGTTAAAGCATAACTTACTTCAATTAACATAAACAAACTCGGTTACGGAATATATCTTTAAGTAGTATAAAATATAAACCTTGTATTCCAATGGCAAAGGTAGGAAGAAATCAACATATAGGAGTAAGACATTAACTCAGTTCACTTCTTTATTTGCGCAAGATTTATATTTTTCATCATAATTTATCCTTTTCTTCCTTTAAAATTTGTTTTTCTAGAGAGTAAAATAACAATTCACTTCTTCATTAGAGTAAGCTAGACTCAGTGATTTTAGTAATTAGTACTCACTATTTAATATTCGTGCAATTAGAAATTAAATCTTTCTCTTCACATTTCAACATAAAATTTCAAGTTTTAATTTCAGTAATTGAAATTATGTACATGAAGATTATTAGAGTTTTGATCTCAATAATATCATTTAAACGTTCTCTTTTTCATATTGAAGATTAGATATCTCAAAGATGAACCCCCGAAAACAAAAGACTATTTGAACCTATATGAAGATTATCTTGGTAAAGTACACTTGGCCAGCCAGATAAGATTAAAGGCTTCACAAGTCCAACAACAATATTTGTATAATAGGATTCTACAAAATATTTATTCACAATCTGACAATACCAATTGAAATATTAAGCAATATCAAATGAAAGTATTTTAATAACCTATAGCTCGCAAAACAAAATAGTTCTTTTATCTATCCTCATCTATTTAAAACTCAAACACTATTTAGTATTGAATTTTGAACCTAAAGGAAAAGACATTTTTCTATTCAACTTACATTACACTCTCCAGAACATATAAGCATGAAAAATTACAACTGAGGCTTAACCCAAACACTAACTACAGCTGAAAAAGACTCATTTGCTATTCAGAAACACCTGAAAAATCTTGTAGCCTAATGATCAGAATTAGAATAAAGTCATCAACTCTCAATATTAGATACAATATTATACACATACATTCTCTATAAATATTTACCACTTCACATGAAAGCAATCCCCACTATGTAATGATTAAAATTTGCAGAACAATGACAAAATTTATTATCGCCGCTTTTTATATTTATAACAAGCTAAATCACAATAATGGCATAATTAGATACTTAGAGAACAACATGCTATTATCTATAAATAAATTAAGTATGAACATTGTACCATATATGTACTTAATTCTTTTAGGATTTCTTATACTTGATGTAGACATGCTTACCATATCTTAAGTTAAGGCTGTAACGTTTCTGCTCGAACGAATAAAGATTGTTACATTTTGAAATGCTTTAAATTTTGGAAAACCCTTTGTTATAGCATTATTTTATATACTTCCTACTGATGTTTCCATATTTTGCGTAAATGCTAAAGTGCAATTAGAACACTCGCCCTTATTTAATATCTACAACTTGAAACTAATGCCTATCTTCAATTTAGATTCCAACATTTTATTTAACACCGATGACTATTTGATACTTTAACCCGATAGAAACTTCCTAAATCTCCTTCTGGTGCCTTTTTTTTTTTTTTCGGTGAAATGGTTATTTCCTCGTATATAACTCCTTGTATGGTGATATTTGCTAAGAGTTGCCACTAACACTTATTTTTTTTGACCTAAAAAATTCCAATCAATTAACTTTTTACTTGTATAACGTTTTAGTTGTGATAAATATTTAAAATACACACACACAAAAGAAAAAAGAAAAAAAAAAGGATAGAGAAGAAACATAAACGTAAAATAGTGTTGGGCTTGCTTCTATAAATGAAAAATAGGCTATCAAAACATAAGAGCTTTAAAATTTAGTGTGATTCGTATAAAAATATTTCCCAGTACTAATAGGCAAAAAAATAGGTCTCTTGCTATGAACAAAGGTGATTCGTATAAAAATATTTCCCAGTACTAATAGGCAAAAAAATAGGTCTCTTGCTATGAACAAAGAAAAACTATAATTATTGGATCGAGAAGTTAAATATGAAAAACGCGCACAATTAAACTTATTTAATTGTGAAAGCGTGAGATTGTTGATATAAATCAAAATGGGAGAACCGTGATAAGCGATAAATAGACCACCTACAATCCACACCAACAATTGTTCCTTCCGATACTAAAAAAAGAATAAACACCAACAATAAAATTTCTTGGGAAAAGATGAAACATAAACATACTGTCTAATAATTGATGAAGGAGCCTCCCTTATGTACAAATGACTAACAAAAACTGCCAAGTCTTAGGAAGTAGATAAAGACTCGTATCTCCATATCCGATATACCCGCACACATAAATCATATGAATAATCTAAACTAAATTAAATAGTCGGAAAAAATTAAATAAATTCACATTGACCTTTCAAATGTACAAGAAAATCTATAAGAAAATCTATCTCTTGCTAGGTTTTCAATGAAGATTTGAAGATATCCTTATACGTTGATTTCTTCATTGCCTTCCACTTCCCCACCTCTCGTGTTAATTTCCACTTCCCCACCGCATGTCTAGTTTATTTCTCATTTCCCCTTTTACGGTTGGTTTTGTCTAGAACGTGGCTATATAAATGTTTTAAAAATAAATATTAATTCGGATAGATTTTTAAGATATTCCAATCGTTAGTTTAATTTTTACAAAACCAAAAAAAAAAAAAAAAATTCGAAGTTTGAAGGAAATGCACAAACGTGGTCTTCAAGACACTACTTAAAAACCAAGCTGTTCAGCTTTTTTTTCCCCATTTTATCAAGACCACTTTCTTTAAAAAATATAAATATTTATTTAATTATTTTTTAATTCAAAAACACTAACTAAATTAACTAATTAATAACTAATGTAACCACTTTTTGTCCTAAAACTATTTCTGTTTTTAATAATATATAGATTAATGAGTTTTGTTCACATAAATGGATAAATAAGGAAATATGAGATTTTAATGCGAGGCTAATAAACGAGTCATGTGCAAGTCATCTCCATTTTCTATCCAAACTAGTTTTCGGTTGCACGTGTATCACCAGTTATTTAATAAATAACAACATAAAATTATTGAAATATGTGTTGAGTAACAAAAAATAACAAAAACGTAATTGAGATTGTGTTGTCACGTTTTATTTACCAAGCTTACTAATTAAATTTTTAAGAAGCAACAACTTCTTTCTGGTAAAAAGAGAATGAAAGGTATATCAATACACAATTATATAAAGTATATAAAAACAATTGACTAAAGTATAAGAACAATTTTTTGATGAAAAAAGTAAAACACTATATGCTAGGTAAATGAGATGGTGTAAACTTCCAATGTCAGTGATATATAAATATCTTTGGTCTCAAAACTAATATTGTGCTGGACTTCTTAAGCTCTAGCAAGAAAAATAAAAAATACGTGCCTTGAGCATTTCTTCAACCGTTTAACTAATGCTCCTCTGCACTAAAAAGAAAATCCTTTGACAAATCCTGCAAAAATCCAGTAACTTGTTTCAATAGCTAATCTTAACTTTGACGTTGAGAAATAATGGATAAGTATTTGAAAATCTGGATGAAGCTTTAGATCCCATATGAATGGAGAGGGAGACTTGAGGGAAATGGAAACTCTTTCTTGGCTTTATATAGTACCTTCATGGTTAGTGTCTCTCTGACTTCTTTTCACACATTTATCAACGGCAATAATCTACATTTAACTATGGGATTCAATGCATTGAAATATGCAACTCTTTGTATTCTAGCAACGTATAAGGTTTGATACTACTAAATTTTGGTTGATGTTACTGGTCATCTCTTTTGCCTATTAGCTTATTTATTATGGAACGTCCTTCTGAAAAAAAAGGATAATTTGCGGAGGTTGAAAGTTGTAATTTGCGGGGGGTTTGGCCTCCTCAAGCAATTAGTAAAGGCTAAAACCCCTGCAAATTGCAACTTTCAACCTCCACAAATTACCCTTTTTTTTGTAATGCGTTTTCTACATTAGCAGTATTTATACTCTAGCTAGAAATTAATAAAGAATACCAAATGCATAAGCATTATATGTGATGTATTCAAGAGACTTTATGGTGGCTGATTTAGCGTACAATACTCAAAAAAGAGAGTTGCTAAATAGCCATACTAATTTGATCCAAATTTAGCCACACTTATGTAAAAACCACCATAACCTCTATTGTACAATTTTAAATTAAGATAAACTTTGAGAAGAAAAGATAAAAATGACATTAAATAAACATAAATTATTAAATTTTACCTAAATAGTCATATGAATTTACCCCGTTTAAATATATGCAAAAATAGTCAAAAAAGACCTCAAACAGACTAATAGCTATATTAATTAAGTTGATTGGTTGGTTTGATAAATTCTTGTCACCGGTTTATTTTCCCAAAATAATTAGCAAATGGAGAAAAGCACTTCAATTTCTCGAGGGAAGATGAAAGATAGAATAATTAGTATAATTAAGGGAATTTACAATGCCATAATTAAAGAATTAAGGTGAAGTTGTGCCTCTAAATACGCCTTTATGTAATTAAAATATTATTATTTAATTTGATATTAAATTAAATTTTGATGTAGTGTAAGGGCAAAATGATAATCTAACTTTAAAGGTAGGAGCTTCCTACTATAATATGATATGATGCTTAGGATGAGGTCTTATTTTTTCGTAAAATTATTTTACTTAGGATATATGTGTATAATGTTAGTACAAAATTCAATTTAGTAGATTTGAACAAACAAATAGGAGGAGAACTATAGTCACTTAAATGGAGATAATCAATTTACTAGTGAGAGAGAGTATATTATAACTAGTCTAAAACGTACGAGCATAACACGTGCATCTTCTTTTAATCATTACATCATCATATGCGAAAATAATAAAACTTTTGTCTCTATGCATATTTTAGAAACTAGTTGCAGTACACACATGTCATGCCAATATAATTTATTTACAAGTAAATGGAAAAATAGCAACAACCGTGCTAGAAAATAAAAAATATATATGATGGCGAGTCACTTGTCCAATGTAAGACTTCCATCTTACCTTATTTCCCTTGGTATACATTATAATGTGCAATCAAGAATGCATAATGTCTGTCAGGATTGTTGGATAACATTGATGTTAAAAGGCAAGTTTGTCGTGTGTAATAATGGTGCGAGCCTACAACTTATCAAGGCCAAATGGTATGGATGCGAATGGTGTCGTCATGATTCTTGTCAATTCAAAGGTCTTTGGCAATATCACTTTTGAAGTTGCTCATGTCCTTCCAACAATTAATTTGGGTTATAGCTGCTAAAGGAGAAAAGATTAAAGCCTACAATAACTCATCCTCCACGGCCAGAGCGGGATCCATTTCAAAGGAACAAGGATGGACTTTAAGGATGCACCATCCTTACCATATTTTTCGTCCAAGGGCCTAAACTTTGTATTCAAGTATACTAATTAAAGCCTGACATTATCGCCCCTAGATTGAATATTGTTTTTACATGGCCGTTCTCCTTGTAGAACATATATTTGACATTTAACATCATCTCAGGTACCTCAATGTCTTGCCGCCACGTAATCGGCATTGCAACTTTGCTCAAAATTGCACACCCTAATTGGTCTCCAACTGTAATTATTTGCATGAATTCGACTACTCGATCAATCAATGAAGCAAAGGTCAACCCATCCTTGATGAAAAGAAACTTCCGACCGATGTATTTTTCATTGGTGTTGGCCAAGTGAATCCATAAAAAGCAAGTAATTTGGTGCTTATTTATGGTATCCACCCCCATAAACTACATTCAGTACATGTGTGGTCTTTCTTTTGCATAGAAAAAAGATTGTGTGCGTTGTGCATCAAAGTGTCAATTACTTGTTACTATCGAGCATAGACGAGGTGGAGCTGAACTTTCCTATTTCTCTTCATTACACTTGAAGCAGAGAATAAAACATATACAAGGATAGTTACAAATGTTGGTGATGCAAACTCCACTTTTGTTGTTAGCATCACTCAAATCCCTAGAGTTCATATGGTGGTTAAGCCAATGAAGCTTGTCTTGTTTCTCCACAAAATTATTTTCATAGGATAATACGTGCATAATCTAAATACTAAATTCAGTTTAATGAATTTGAACAATAAAAATGAGGAGAAATCGAAGTTGTTAGAAATAATAATTCAAAATTGTAGAAACCAAGAATGGTTAGGATTTGATATTTTTTTC
>NC_081344.1:65280865-65311180 GCF_029784015.1 Lycium ferocissimum
GAGCTATGTAATTATTATAAATTTTGTTGAGTCTAGTGTAGCCACATATGCGAATGAATTGTCGCAAATGCGGGAAGTTGATTCACAAGTGCGTTGCCCTAGTTAGGGGTGTTCATGGTTCGGTTTGGGTCGGTTATTGATTAAAGCAGCAAGCTCGGCAAATTTAATCGGTTTTTTAAATGTCTAAAACCATAACCAAACCAAATAAATAATAACCACCGGTTTGGTTATTGTCGGTTTGGTTTGATTTTTCGATTTATGACTAGCAGCCATGAGACTTATCAGTAAAACATTAAAAAGTTGGAAAAGACATGTCTTTTTTTTTTTTTTTAGTTCAAACGATAACTTTTTTTTATTTATAGTTTAAGATGGAACATACATCATCGTAGAAATATTTTTATTAGTGATAGTATAGTACTCAAGTTACCCAAAGTTGCTAAACTATTACATATAGAGCTAAAAACTAACTTAGTAGTTAACTGCCTTTAATTTTGTCATCTTAATACACACTTGGAAATAAAGTAGAGTATAGGAGATTTTAGTTGTTATTACAAACATACACATTAATTAAACATAAGACTACCTAAAATGAAAATGAAGATATGAAATAAAAAAAAGCTTTTGTGTAATGATCTCGAAACTTTGGGGGCGGTAGGGATCCCAGTAGGCTCGGTTGGTTATTTACAGTTTCTCCGCTATTGGTGAGGGTTCAAATCAACGTGTAATCACTCACTTATTTCCCCTACCCCTCCCCGCTATGTAATAAAAAATAATTTTTTTTAAAAAAAAAAAAAAATTGGGCGATACTTACATTTGCTCTCAATTCTCCCATTTTATTAAAAACACTTTGTGTAATGATCCCAAACCGGATGTTTTTTCTATCATTATCCTGAAGGCTAGAGTCTCGACTATAAGGAGTTATTCTTTTCTCCTTAAACCATCATGTGAAATAAGTAGACCAAAAATCAAATTAATGATTAAAAGGTATAAAATATTTATAATTATTTATGAAAAACTAATATTATATATATAAATAATTATAAAATTTATGTACATAATTTATCGGTTTGTTCGGTTATTTATTCGGTTATTTTTTAATAGAACCATAACCAAACCAAATATTATCGATTTTTAAAATTTAAAACCAAATCAAACCAAATGTCGGTTTTTTTATTTGGTTTGGTTAAATTTTCGGTTTGGTTTTGGTTTTAACCAAAACCGTGAACAGCCCTAGCCCTAGTCACAACGGTTGAAAATGGACCAAGCCCAAAGTGTTCCACAATTGCGATGTATTTTAACGGTTGCAATGACACCTGATATACAATGAATAGTGACGAAATCAGATTTAAAACATTTTCATTTTGGGAAGGAGGAGCTCGGGAGTATCGAATCAAAGAAGTGTATCAACATAAATCCTTAAATTCTTAAATTAATGATTATCTAACGGTCTATAATGATTATGCTCGAATTTAGCATGATATTGACCGCTAAATCTTGAGTTTTGCATGCTTAAATTTGGGGGATTTTGACCTAAATTTTAAATTGGATAATTTTAATAATTGACCTATTAATTGAAATCAAAATGGGAAATTACTTATAGAATTTGGCTCACAAGTTCATGGGTAATTCGTTCATGTATTTAGTTTCAGGTTCTCTCTCTATAAAATGTCTACTCTATTTATGTGTCATCTCCATGTATGACAAAATTCTACTAAGGGTAAATTGAAGAACAACTAATTTAGTTAACTTCTAAACCGACAAATAATTTGAGATAACTTCTTTTAGTAACCACGACACATAATTTAAGACGGTGGGAGTAGTTGATTAGGATTTTATCGGAAACAACAATTGTCTTTCTTCAACCGGTCAACTGATATTTTAGTTTTCTTTTTAACTGACATTTTAGTTAGCTGGGAAGAAATCTTGACATTGGATTTTATTTACTGAATTCTTATCCGCATTGTTAACATGTCCTCATCTACAAATTAATTGCTAACAATTTCTCTATGGTCCAGAATAAATAAATTTGACAAAGTCAATTTTTCCTCAAAGTTATCCGTTTTCCCTAGACCCTGATGGATTTTTCAACTCCCAACCTTGACTATCTCTAGTTTTAAGAAAAAATTGGGAAAAGTGTAAAGGTAATATTGATAAATCACCTTTTGATTAATTACATTAATTAACTTTCTTAAGGGATGTGTTACATTCCAAAAATTCTTAAATACGTCTGCATAATAAGTGTCACCTTAGCAAAAAATACATATAAGAAACCAATAATACAATGTGAAATTTACTAAATTACCCCTATATAATAAAAATAAATTACTTTTTCCTCTTGATTAGAGCATGCACAAGTAGTAAACCTTTTGACATTGACAATCCAACAATACCAAGTTCT
The DNA here is from genome assembly GCF_029784015.1 of Lycium ferocissimum. Lineage (NCBI taxonomy): Eukaryota > Viridiplantae > Streptophyta > Magnoliopsida > Solanales > Solanaceae > Lycium > Lycium ferocissimum. Next base: position 65,283,264 of record NC_081344.1, read on the forward strand.
ATGTGTGAAGCTTTTCCAATCATTATTTAGATGTTACTTTAACTTGTCAGCTTTTTGTTTAAGGGTAGAAGAGTTGAAAAAAGTAGTCAATTTATGCATTAGTTTCCTTGGGAGGATACCACTTACGAAAACGAAGCTAATTTTACACTTACGTCATTTAGAGAAAAACTTATGCCAATAGATATTCACAAAAATATTTAATAGCGGAAAAAGGCCCATGCGAAAAAGGTTAAAAGTGCGGCATTTTTTTTTAATTTATTTGTGCGCTCCGAAAAATTTCTTAGATAAAATACAATATCAGAGTACCATTTTAAAATAGTAATTCCCTTCTCAAATAGTCAACACATTTAAGAAACTTCGTTTTGAAATTTTATTTTCAACTCAACACCATTGCGGGTCCACAAGATACACAAAACTCAACTAGTGATTATCACAAAACTATTATCTTCCTTTGTGCATAATTACAAGACGAAATATAAACCCACTACATGATATGACTTGGGTTAAAAGCACGCCTAAAATAGCAAAACAAGTCACCAAGTTCAAGTTACAAGCATATGGTCTTGTTTTCCACAAGCCTTTAAAATTTCATACATAAGTGTCACACATGTATCACGTACCAGTCCCCAAAATATTACAAGAACTAGATGCATATGCAAATGTGATCTTCGCTAAGACTCCCAAAAAAATTCTACTCCAAGTGGCCATCTTCACTTCTCGTCCCGCACATTACCTACGATATAAAGCAACTATCGCTAAGCATAAAGCTTAGTGGTGTATAAACGTTGGGCTTGGAGCCATTAAATTCTCCGATTCCCTTGTTCGTCGTAGGTAGCTCAATAAGATAACAATAAACCAAGTAACGAGTATATCAAAGTATCAAATGCCAACCTTGAAGAGTTTCAAAATATCAATACGAATATTTGAAGGCTCAAGTATCAAGAAAGCTTATAATTCATTTCAAGAGTTTCAAAATCTCAATACTAATATTCAAAGGCTCAAGTATCAAGAAAACTTATAATTCAATTCAAGAGTTTCAAAATAACCATACGAATATTCGGGGCTCAAGTATCAAAAAAACTTATAATTCAATTCACGAGTTTCAAAATATATCAATACGAATATTCGAAGCTCAAGTATCAAGAAATCTTATAATTCAATTCAAGAGTTTCAAATGTATCAATACGAATATTCAAAGCTGAAGTATCAAGAAAGCTTATAATTCATTTCAAAAGAGTTGTCAATAACCAATTTCGCCCAATATGTACGTCATGCCATCACACTAAGCACAATCAAGACGGGCCGTAGCCCCAAATCAAGAAGGACCGAAGCCCATATCAAGAAGGACCGAAGCCCATATCAAGAAGGGTCGTCACCCAATAATCAAGAGAATCCTGAGCCATGTTGAAAGTGGCTTTCCACTCGTACTCGAAAATGGACGAAAATCCATCGTCAAGACGAAATGTAAATCCAAAGTCAAGATGGGCAAGATCCGAAACGAGGGGCATGCCAATATCGATGACTAGTCACCATAACAAGAAGGACAAAGTCCCAACAAGAATGCAAAATGATCAAGCAATTCGTACAAGTGGGCGATTTAGCAAAAGTTTTGCAATACTTGAGACAATAACCATACAATAATATAAGATGAAGAGTAAAGAAATAACTCATCAAGATACTTCAAAATTCCAGAAAAATAAAGATATTTTAAGTTCAAGTTTATACACAAACCTTGGCGTTTTACCACACAACAAGTTCTACCACAACTCGAGGAGTTCAATCATTTACGCCATAGACCAACCAAAGTCCACTTCGTCAAATAGTTCCTCTTAGCTTGTACAAGAGCATATATACCTTAAATACACAATCAAACATCTACTTAAGTTCAAAAGTCCCAGAACATCATAACTAAACACGAAATCAACGAGAATCAGCCCAAACTATCAAAACAGAAATTCTCTACCGTCCCGTATTGTTGCTCAGTTTCGAAGGGGTACATGGAAAAACTGGACTTTGTATCCTCAATGAAAGTTGTATATATATGTCTTAGGGTCTCATAGAAATTAGAATCACTCCTACATCAATTTTGTACAAAAAGATATGCTCAAAATACTAACAGCAGTCCATGTAGGATGTTCAAAACAGAAATCTGGACAGCACCTCTCCCTGAACTTCATCACCCCTTTTCGAGTAGCTAAAGGCAAAACTGGGTTTTACGGCCTGAATGAAAGTTTTAGGTCTATGAAATAGCTTTCCAGAACATCTTGAATCACTCAAAACGGAGCTGTATACAAGGAGTTATGCTATAAACACTAACAGCAGTCCCAATCCAAAAACGGGTTTGTATACAAAATATCTTCATACACTTTATTCTCATCAAATTCAAAAAGTACAACAACTTATCAACAACATCAATAACAATATCAACAATTATTATACATCATAACTCCATTAATTTCCACAAATTTAAATCCAACATTATACATCATAACTCAACTAATTATACCCATTTAATCCATAAATTGCTAAATAAACTCAACAAGGCAACAAACGAGTTTATAATGTTATTTTCTCCGTTCTAATCCGTTAAAACTCCAAATAAACACTTTAATAACATAAAATAAATCTTATACATACCTTAGCAGTAGCTCAACCACGAAAATCTCCTTTCCCAAGGTCAATATTTAGCTTAAAATGACGATGACGACTCGTACTACACTTTTCTCTTCACGAGCTTTGGGATTCGGAGCTCGGATTTTGATCAAATCTTGGTTTTTTCTTCTCTCTACTCTCTTCTCTCTCTTTCTCTAGGAGGTTCTGGACATTTCTTGGTCTGGAAATGAAGAAGGGAGCTGAAATATCCCTTAATGGGCTAAGGAGTTGGGCCTGACCCGACTTGGAATCGGGTTGGGCCGAATTTTGCTGTCCAGCTTGACCTTTCTGCATTAAAATGTCCATAACTCTTTATCCAGATGTCACCTATAAGCCCATAATATATGTTTGGAAAGGTATTTCAATTATCTACAACTTTCATTTTATGAGTTTTCCCAAATTCCCAAATTCGGATGGGGTTACGACCTCCCGAAGTCAGATCACCCGAAACATAACTAAAAATATATATATATTTTTTTTCTTCTAAAAAAAATTTGAGGTGTTACTTTCAAAAAGAAAATTTTGGGGTGTTACAACTCTCCCCCCCTTAAGAAATTTCGTCCCGAAATTTACTTTATACTTACCTCAAAACAACTGTGGGTATTGAATTCGCATATCCTCTTCTCGCTCCCAGGTAGCCTCTTTGCCAGAATGATTTCTCCAAAGGACTTTTTCTAATGGAACTTTCTTGTTTCGAAGCTCTTTTGTCTCACGCGCCAAGATTTGTATGGGTTCTTATTCGTATGTCAAGTCAGGGCTGACATCTATGGATTCAACAGGAAGAACATGCAGTGGATCTAAGCGATATCTTCTAAGCATAGAAACATGGAAGACATTATGGATCCTATCCAACTCCGGTGGAAGAGCTAATTTATATGCAACTGGTTCAGCCCTCTCTAGTACTTTACATGCCCAATAAATCGGGGACTAAGTTTTCCTTTTTGGCCAAATCTCATAATCTTCTTCCATGGAGAAACCTTTAAAAATACTTTATTTCCCACTTGATGCTCAATTTCACGCCTTTTTAGATCAGCATAAGACTTTTGTCTATCCGAAGCAATTTTTTTGACGATCCTTGATGACTTTTACCTTATCCTCAGTTCGTTGGACAATCTCAGGACCAACCAATTTCCTTTCACCGACTTCACTCCAACAAAGGGGAGTCCTACACTTTCTCCCATATAAGGCTTCGTAGGGAGGCATACCAATACTTGATTGGTAGCTATTATTGTAAGCGAACTCTATCAAAGCTAGGTGTCTATCCCAACTACCCTCAAATTCCATAATGCAAGCTCGAAGCATATCTTCCAAAATTTGAATCACCCTCTCGGACTGGCCGTCTGTCTGAGGATGGAAGGAAGTACTAAAGTTCAACCTAGTGCCCAAAGCTTCTTACAAGCTAGTCCAGAATCTGGATGTAAACCTTGGGTCTCGATCAGATACAATAGAAACAGGGACACCATGTAGCCTCACAATCTCATTAACGTACAATTCTGCTAAACGTTCAAGTGGGTAGTCCATTCTGATAGCCAAGATATGAGCACTTTTGGTTAGCCTATCAACTATAACCCAAATTGCATCATGATTTCCTTGAGTGCGTGGAAGTCCGGAAACAAAGTCCATAGTTATTCTTTCCCATTTCCACTCAGGTATCGATAAGGGTTGTGACAACCCAGTTGGGACTTGATGCTCGGCCTTTACCTTTTGACAAACTAAGCATCTAGAAATAAATTCCGCAATGTCCTTCTTCATACCATTCCACCAGTAGTGTTCTTTGATGGTTTGGTACATTTTAGTACCTGTGATGCATTGCATACGGTGAAGTATGTGCTTCATTCAAAATTTCTTTTCTTAAGTTGTCATCTTTAGGGACACATAACCTGTTTTGATAAAGTAGAACACCATCCTCCCTTAATTTAAAATCAAGCGTTTCTCCAGTTTGAACTTCTTTGATCAATTGCACAAGCTTCTCGTCTAACTTTTGCGCTTCTTTCACCTGTTCAAGTAGAACTGGTTTGACTTGCAAACTAGCAGCAATAGAGCCATCAGAGTTAAATGCAAGACAAGCATTCATGGCTCTTAATTTAAGAAACAAAGGCAAATGACGTAGAGATAAACTAGCAATGGCTTTGCGACTTAGAGCATCTGCTACCACATTGGCTTTACCCGGATGATAATCAATCGTGCAGTCATAATCTTTAATGAGTTCAAGCCATCTACGTTGTCTCAAATTCAACTCTTTCTGTGTACTCAAGTACTTCAAACTCTTGTGATCAGTAAATATATGACACTTTTCGCCATATAAGTAATGCCTCTAAATTTTCAAAGCAAACACTATGGCAGCGAGCTCAAGGTCATGAGTAGGATAATTCAATTCGTGTGGTTTCAATTTTCGGGAAGCATACGCAACCACTTTCCTTTCTTGCATCAGGACACAACCCAAACCATGATGAGAGGCATCACTATATATCACATATTCTTTTCCTTCAGTTGGTAGAGTAAGTATAGGAGCTTGTGTCAATAAGGATTTGAGCTTTTCAAAACTCTCCTGGCATTTGTCATCCCATACAAACTTGACATCCTTTCTCAAGAGTTTAGTCAAAGGAGAGGCTATAATGGAGAAGCCTTTGACAAACCTTCTATAGTATCCCGCTAAACCCACGAAACTCCTTACTTCAGTTGGACTTTTAGGTGGTTTCCATTCGACAATAGCTTGAATCTTACTAGGATCTACTTTCACACCTGCAGCCGACACAATATGTCCCAGAAAAGCCACCTCAATAAGCCAAAATTCACATTTGGAAAGCTTAGCATAAAGCTTTTTTTTTTTTTTTTCTCTTGCAAAATTTGCAAAACCATTCGAAGATGCTTTCCATGATCTTCACTATTCTTGGAATATATTAAAATATCATCTATAAAGACCACCACAAATTGATCAAGATAAGGCTTAAACAAGCGATTCATCAGGTCCATGAATGCCGCAGGAGCATTCGTCAACCCAAATGGCATCACCAAAATTTCATAATGGCCATATCGAGTCCTAAAGGCAGTTTTAGGGACATCTTGTTCCCTTACCCGTAGTTGGTAATACCCAGACCTCAAGTCAATTTTCGAGAACACATTAGCACCTTTTAACTGGTCAAATAAGTCATCAATCCTAGGTAGTGGATATCTGTTCTTAATTGTTACCTTGTTCAATTGTCGGTAATTAATGCAAAGCCTAAGAGTCCCATCTTTCTTTTTCACAAATAAAACATGAGCTCTATGACTCATTTGAGGGTGTGGCCCAACTCTTGTACCCTGATTATTTCCCGCTTCAGATCCACTAGTACGAGGAAGATTAGAATCATAAAAATGTTCTCCAATCACTTCTTGTAAATGAGGTTGGGCATTGGAATTATTTAAACCCTCACAAGCGGCTTCCATAAGTCTATTAGAAGAAGAAGAGGCCACGACTTGATTCCTTCTTAAGGGAAGATCACATTGCATTTGGGACATGTACACGATAAGTATGCGCAATACACTCAGCAAAAGAAGTGACAAAAGGAACAGTATACCAACAAGTCACAACAAAAGTCCTAGAATCACAAACCTAGGCTCTGATACCAACACTTGTAACATCCCCTTTTGGGAGGATACCACTTACGAAACAGAAGCTAATTTTACACTTACGTCATTTAGAGAAAAACTTATGCCAATAGATATTCACAAAAATATTTAATAGCGGAAAAAGGCCCATGCGAAAAAGGTTAAAAGTGCGGCATTTTTTTTTTTTTTAATTTATTTGTGCGCTCCGAAAAATTTCTTAGATAAAATACAATATCAGAGTACCATTTTAAAATAGTAATTCCCTTCTCAAATAGTCAACACATTTAAGAAACTTCATTTTGAAATTTTATTTTCAACTCAACACCATTGCGGGTCCACAAGATACACAAAACTCAACTAGTGATTATCACAAAACTATTATCTTCCTTTGTGCATAATTACAAGACGAAATATAAACCCACTACATGATATGACTTGGGTTAAAAGCACGCCCTAAAATAGCAAAACAAGTCACCAAGTTCAAGTTACAAGCATATGGTCTTGTTTTCCACAAGCCTTTAAAATTTCATACATAAGTGTCACACATGTATCACGTACCAGTCCCCAAAATATTACAAGAACTAGATGCATATGCAAATGTGATCTTCGCTAAGACTCCCAAAAAATTCTACTCCAAGTGGCCATCTTCACTTCTCGTCCCGCACATTACCTACGATAGCAGCAACTATCGCTAAGCATAAAGCTTAGTGGTGTATAAACGTTGGGCTTGGAGCCATTAAATTCTCCAATTCCCTTGTTCGTCGTAGGTAGCTCAATAAGATAACAATAAACCAAGTAACGAGTATATCAAAGTATCAAATGCCAACCTTGAAGAGTTTCAAAATATCAATACGAATATTTGAAGGCTCAAGTATCAAGAAAGCTTATAATTCATTTCAAGAGTTTCAAAATGTCAATACTAATATTCAAAGGCTCAAATATCAAGAAAGCTTATAATTCAATTCAAGAGTTTCAAAATATCCATACGAATATTCGGGGCTCAAGTATCAAAAAAAACTTATAATTCAATTCACGAGTTTCAAAATATATCAATACGAATATTCGAAGCTCTAAGTATCAAGAAAGCTTATAATTCAATTCAAGAGTTTCAAATGTATCAATACGAATATTCGAAGCTGAAGTATCAAGAAAGCTTATAATTCATTTCAAAAGAGTTGTCAATAACCAATTTCACCCAATATGTACGTCATGCCATCACACTAAGCACAATCAAGACGGGCCGTAGCCCCAAATCAAGAAGGACCGAAGCCCATATCAAGAAGGGTCGTCACCCAATAATCAAGAGAATCCTGAGCCATGTTGAAAGTGGCTTTCCACTCGTACTCGAAAATGGACGAAAATCCATCGTCAAGACGAAATGTAAATCCAAAGTCAAGATGGACAAGATCCGAAACGAGGGCATGCCAATATCGATGACTAGTCACCATAACAAGAAGGACAAAGTCCCAACAAGAATGCAAAATGATCAAGCAATTCGTACAAGTGGGCGATTTAGCAAAAGTTTTGCAATACTTGAGACAATAACCATACAATAATATAAGATGAAGAGTAAAGAAATAACTCATCAAGATACTTCAAAATTCCAAAAAATAAAGATATTTTAAGTTCAAGTTTATACACAAACCTTGGCGTTTTACCACACAACAAGTTCTACCACAACTCGAGGAGTTCAATCATTTACGCCATAGACCAACCAAAGTCCACTTCGTCAAATAGTTCCTCTTAGCTTGTACAAGAGTATATATACCTTAAATACACAATCAAACATCTACTTAAGTTCAAAAGTCCCAGCACATCATAACTAAACACGAAATCAACGAGAATCAGCCCAAACTATCAAAACAGAAATCTGGAGCGCCAGTCCGCATTGTTGCTCGTTTCGAAGGGGTAAATGAAAACCGGACTTTGTGTCCTCAATGAAAGTTGTATATATATGTCTTAGGGTCTCATAGAAATTAGAATCACTTCTACAGCAATTTTGTACAAAAAGATATGCTCAAAATACTAACAGCAGTCCATGTAGGATGTTCAAACAAAACTGGCAGCACCTCCCCTTGTACTTCATCACCCATTTTCGAGTAGCTAAAGGAAAAACTGGGTTTTACGGCCTGAATGAAAGTTTTAGGTCTGTGAAATAGCTTTCCAGAACATCTTGAATCACTCAAAACGGAGCTGTATACAAGGAGTTATGCTAAAAAAACTAACAGCAGTCCCAATCCAAAAACGGGTTTGTATACAATATCTTCATCAAACATTTATTCTCCCAAAATATTCAAGTACCACAAAGTCCTACAACAACTTATCAACAACATCAATAACAACTTATCAACAATCATTATACATCATAACTCAACTAATTATACCCATTTAATCCAACTAAAACAGCCCCTAATCCATAAAACTCAACAAGGCAATAAACGAGTTTATAATGTTATTTTCTCTGTTTTAATCCGTTAAAACTCCAAATAAACACTTTAATAACATAAAATAAATCTTATACATACCTTAGCAGTAGCTCAACCACGAAAATCTCCTTCCCCAAGGTCAATATTTAGCTTAAAATGACGATGACAACTCGTACTACACTTTTCTCTTCACGGGCTTTGGGATTCGGAGCTCAGATTTTGATCAAATCTTGGTTTTTTTCTCTCTACTCTCTTCTCTCTCTTTCTCTAGGAGGTTCTGGACATTCTTGGTCTGGGAATGAAGAAGGGGAGCTGAAATATCCCTTAATGGGCTAAGGATTTGGGCCTGACCCGACTTGGAATCGGGTTGGGCCGAACTTTGTCAGCTTGACCTTCGCATTAAAACGTCCATAACTCTTTATCAGGATGTCGATAGAGTTACCTATAAGCCCATAATATATGTTTGGAAAGGTATTTCAATTATCTACAACTTTCATTTTATGAGTTTTCCCAAATTCCCAAATTCGGATGGGGTTACGACCTCCCGAAGTCAGATCACCCGAAACATAACTATTTTTAATATATATATATATATATATATTTCTTCTAATAAAAAAAATCGTCTAAAACTTTATTATATTAGTACATTACTACGAATACAAAGTCCGCACCTTTTTTTTTGACATTATTTTTTTTTAATACGGGGTTCACTTTTTTTTTTTTTTTGATATCGTTTCGATTTTGTTAATATGGGTCCACTTTTTTTTTACCGTAGTTTGGAGATGGTGGGTTCCATTTTTTTATTTTTTTTATTTTTTATATTGTTTGATGTTGTTTATTCAATGGGTCCACCTTTATCGGTGCACTTTTTTTGGCATTATTTTACACTATTTTTATGCATATAATATATATATACATACCATGTCAAAACACGATTAATATAACATTTAGGTTGTCTTTCGTATCTAAAACTTTCATTAGTGTTTTACACACAAAGTCCGCACTTTTTTTTTTTTTTGACATTGTTTGTATTTTTAATATAGATCCACTTTTTTTTTCTCGTGGGTTTGGAGATGGTGGGTTCCACTTTTTTTACTTTTTTTTTTAATAATGGTTGGTGTTTAATATGGGGACCATACTTTTTTTTTTTTTAGTGCTTAACGGACGACGAAACGTCGAGACTACGTCTTCTATACAAGTAAGGCGAGATGGTTTTACCTTTTTTACTTCCTTTTTTTTTTTTTTTTTAATATTAGTTAATGTTTAATATAGAATCACACTTTTTTTTTTTTTTTTTTTTAGTGTAACGGACGACGAAGCATGGGTTGAGACCCATGCTTCTACATATAGAGTAATTATAAATAATCACGAATTATCTCTCTAGAAACCTCAAAATAATCTTTTGTAAGTCTCGGGTCGCAAGTACGGTTAAAGGGCAATGAGATAATTTATATTGATTTTCGATTCCATCCAACAGATAAGATATATATTGAAGTTTAAAGACGGTAGGGGTATAACTGCCCGCAATGTGTAACGAAAGATAAAATTAGCTAATAAAATAAAATAAAGGTGTATATTTAACCCTTTTCCCGAGAATTAATGTTTCCATCTTCAAACACTCACTACTGAAAATTTTACCATGCCTGTTGAATGATGAGAGTAATTTGCAAAGAAGAATGATAAAGCGATTTTCTCTCTATCTCTTACTTGTAATTAGTACAACTATGTTTTTAGTAATAAGTAGCTACAGTCTACAACTGACAGCCATTGAAAAGAAAGGAGCAAAACTGTCCTTTTTCTTTTATAAAAAAAGTATGACTTTTCACCCAACAAAAAAACAAAGACTTCGTAATGCAGTCTGATTTCTTGACCTTTCATTACTTTCTCAATTCAATAATTGAAGCAAGAGAGGAAGGGTGAGAATAAGGACCCATTTGGCACGAGAATTATTCACTTTTTTCTGGAAACTTTTTCATTTTTTTAAAAAAATTAATGCCTGATCATAAAAATTTTAAATAAAATTATATTTAGAATTTATAAAAAATATTTAAAACCTTATTTTCACTTTCTATTTTTGACCCATGTTTTTGTTTTTCCTTTTTCAAATTTTACCTTAAATTTTTTGTTTTTATAAATTTAACCCCGTTTATTTACAGTATTGATAGTGTTTACAACTATTAGTTTTAGTTCTTGTTGGGTTTTGGTAATGAAAAATAGGACGTTGGTCCAGATATTTGCAATAACCAGAAATTTACAATAGCAAATAAGATTTTGATAACAAAGGTAACAAAAAATTCGTAATAACAAAGACTGTTGTGATGTTCTGTTATTAACTTTGCTTTCTTTTTTAATTTTTTCTTTATTAAAAATCCTTGAAAAGATTTTTGCTGAAGTTTATATTTAACAGAATTGGATTTCATGTTTGAATGATACTTTACATTCTTGTAAATCTTCACACTTTCTTTCTTATCATTTTTTTTTTTTTGAGGTTGTAATAAATTGTTTAAATAATTTTCTTGCAATATACCTCTTTGAAGTTGAAAACTTAACTGTTAAATTTATTCATCCACTGCACAGTTTAGCTTAGTTTTAGTGATAAGGTTCCATTAGAATATTGTTAGAAAACCAATTGATGAAATATCATCAAAATCTTGAATTTCCTGAACATCATCATGTTCTTAAATATCACAGAAGAATTAGCAGTTCATTTTTTCACATCTCATTATAGCGTTAATTGGAATCTGTTAAATTGTTGTTGAAGTTTGAATGATTATCTCTACATTCTTGTAACAAACTGTTCTAGTAAATTATTTTCTTACAATATTTCTCTTTGGAGTTGAAAATCTAAACATAAATGTTTACATCTACAAAACATTAAGGGGTCGTTTGGTGCATGGTATGTTCGGATATTAAAGTACTAATTTTTTATATCACATGTTTGATAGAAGGTATAAAATTATTTTGAGATAAATTTATATCTTGTACCAAACAAGATATAAAATGCATCCCAACTTAAAAGATGGGATATCCCTTCTTATCCCACTTATCCTGAAATTATTTTAATATAAAATAATTCTAAGAGATAGGATAAATTAGTCCCAAAATTATAATTTTGAGATAATTTTAGATACCTACCAAACGACTCTAAAGGATATTGCAACATATTCAAGGGACAAGACAATAAAGGATATTCCAACATATTGACTATTGGCTTATTGAAAAGTAGGACTACAACATGGAGCCAAGACAGCAGGGTTCAAAACCAAAATGACTCTATAAAAAACTAAATGAATCAAAATACTCCAACAAAAAAGAAGTTACAAAAAGCTACGCTGGTGCGTAAAATACGGCGGCTAAAGCGATTCAACGGAAACGAGAGCGGGTCACTCTTTAGCGAAATATTTTACTGCGCTAAAAATTTTTTTTTTTTTGCATAGCGCAGTATTTTACGGCGCTATAGCTAGCACTGAAAAAAAATTGGTAAACTTTTTTTTTAAAAAACAGTGTTTTTCCATCTTTGACCAACTATTAGTCGTGTGTCAAGACTAAACGTTAATATTTTATATAGAACTCCGATATTTTTTTGCGTACAATAATGTGGCCCGTACATCGAGGATACATAGACGTTCGAATAGTCATTTTAGGGGTTGAAAAGGTGCATTCAAGTAAGTTTTGTTTGTTGTAAGGTTATTTTAGTCAACTTTATATGTCGAGAAAATTAGTCAGCTTTATTTTCAAAAATTGAAACCGCAGAAGTGAAATTGACATTCACAACTACATTACCCTGGAATTTTTACGTTGAAATCTATTGCGTTTCAACATCTTATAAGTAAATAAAACTGAAAATTTCACGCCAATTTGGGGAAAAATTGAAATTGAATGGGATAAAAGGTATTTTTTTTTAAATTGGCTCGACCAAACTGCCATGCGGCAGTTTTTCCGCATAGATCTCGAAAAAATACGCAAGTTAAAAAAAAACGCGTAAATCGGACGTCCGAGTGCAAAGTTATGACCATCTAAGTTTGACCACTTTACAACTAGTTTTTGACCTTATATTTTTTAGAATTAGATTTATATTCAAAATAAAGTTATGTTTTGATTAAAAAATAACACGCTTAAATCAAAACCTTAAAAAATAAAACACTTAAACCTTAAACAAAATTTACTTGGTACTTTTCAACCCTAAAAACGACGATCCGAACGTTTACGTATCCTTGATGTATTGAGTACTACATTATAGTACGCGAGAAAAAATATCGTGTTCTATATAAAATGCGACGTTTTGGATTCTTGACACACGACTAATCGTTGGTTAAAGTATGGAAAAAACACTAATTTTTTTCAAACAAAACTTATTTCGGGTACCTTTTTAACCCCTAAAGTGACTATCCGAACGTCTACGTATCTTGATGTATCGGGGCTACATTATTGCACGCGAAAAAAATATCAGGTTCTATATAAAATATTGACGTTTCGGAGTCTTGACACACAACTAATCGTTTGTCAAAGTATGGAAAAAAACACTAAGTTTTTTCAAATAAAAAAAAAAAGTTTACCAAATTTTTTTTTTCAGTGCTAGCTATAGCGCAGTAAAATACTGCGCTATGCAAAAAAAAAAAAATTCTTTAGCGCAGTAAAATACTGCGCTAAAGCAGTTAACGGCTCCGTCTCCGTGAACTGCTTTAGCGCAGTATTTTACTGCGCTAAAGGTAGTTTTGTAACTTTTTTTTTGTTGGGGTATTTTGGTTCACTTAATTTTTTATTGAGTCATTTTGGTTCCGGACTCAAGACAGCACAAGTTGTGCCAAGATTAATTGATCCAATTCAATTTTCACCAATCAACCTAGAGCCCGTTTGGATTGGCTTATAAGTTCTTATAAGCTGTTTTCAGCTTTTTTGAGTGTTTGATTGGCTAGTTTAAAGCCATTTTGTACATAAAATAAGCCCAAAAAAATAATTGGGTCCGTTTGACTTAACTTATCTAAAACAGCTTAACTTATTTTTTTTTATTTATAAACTATTTTCAGCTTATAAACGGCTTATTTTAAGCCCATCCAAATTTTCAGGTAGATTTTTACAAATCTACCTGCCTTAAATAGACAAGACAATTTACATTTTTTGCTTTCTAAACTGTCCTTTTTTATTTTCTTTTCTAAAAGTATGACTTTTCATACAACAAGAAGACAAAGACTTCATAATGGAGTCTGATGTGTTGACTATTCATTACTCTCTCAATTGAATAATTGAAGCAAGAGAACAAGGGTATTAGGGGTGTAGCACGGGGCCCCAGGTGGGAAACTGAAAAATGATAAATTTCTTCACAGCTCATTATAGTGCTAAAAGGACTACCATTATCATGAATATGTTTAGTCTACATTTTTGATGAAAAAAAAAAATCATTCTTGAAAAGATTATTGCTGAAGTTTATATTTAACTAGTCTCGTACTGAGCTCGAATCCAAAATTAAGGCAGAAAATTTCACAATAATTTAAATTAAAAAATAGATAATTTGATACATGTTAAATAAATATAGTTGGATGTATTTAAAATATTTTAAAAAAAAACTGACTATAAGAGTAGTCGACCATTCAGTTTTGTTTTTCTTCACAATAGTTTAGAACAAATTCTACTCACTCCGTTCTTATTTAAGTATCTTAGTTTGACTGTGCACGAGATTTAAAAAAATAAAATAAAACTTTTGAATTTTATGATCTTAAACTTGACATGTAGAATTTTGAAATTGAAAAAATTATTAAATATAGAAAGATGTATTCTTTTTGAGACAGGCCACAAAAAAAACACTTAAATTAGGAAGAAGGGTATATTATTTGAACAAAGATTCGATATATAGAATGATCCTTTTATTTCTTCATCACAGATTCTTGTTTTATTTTTTTAAAAAAAATCTCATATCACCGTAAGAGTTGATGTTTAGCTAAACTAAAAATGGTTTAAGAGATAGAAAAGATAAATAACAAAATTAAACTTTACAAGTTACCAAATTGTAAAAAAATTAAAAATTATTAAAATAAATGCAAAGATGGGATCAAGGAGCTGCCCACTTAGTAGGCACAGTTACATCCCTTCCCCTTCCCCTTCTATTCTCCTTCACCCCTAACTTGATTAAGCAAATTGCATAAGATATAAAGTTCTTTTTCTTTTATTTCAGAGATCTTAATATAATAATTCTTGAAAAGTTTTGATACCGTAATATATTTTAGTGTAAAATCTAAAAAAAAAAAAAAACTAAAAGGGCTTGTGGTTAACATATGCGCGATTAGTAACAACCATATTTTATGAACTACTATCTGGTTCAAGAAAAAAGTATCAAACTATACATTCTACATTTATTCTTTTGTTGAGAGATTAGTGAACTTACTTATAAATAAGACCAAATTTAAAATTTAAGAAATTGACACTTTATACTGATGTTAGTATATCCTAATTCTAATTAAATCAAAATATATAAAATATAAAAAGTAGCTACTTTTCTTAATTTAAACTTTCTTTTTTCTTTCAAAAAATGCATGTGAGAAAATAACAATTCCCCTTTTTTTCTTAAAGTCTAAGTGGAATATTAATTTGTAAACTTTTGTCAATAATAATATTATAACTCTGCTATCATTCCCAAGAAAGTTAGGATCACTTGAATTGAAATAATTAAATCTTGCCTCAATACAATAACATATCTAAAAAATTAATTGTTCTCTCTTTTATTTTTCTAAAGGATCGATTTCGATTTTTTTTTTCCCACTATACAAAATTATGTTAAAATATCATACCCAAATTTATACTTTCAAAATAAAAAATAAGATCAAAGAAAAATTTAATGGAGTCTGATTTGTTGATTAGTCATTATTACTCTCTCAACTGAATAATTGAGGCAAGAGAGGAAGGTAACTTTTGCTTTATGTCTATTAATTACTTTTGCTTTATGTATTTTGCATTTTTCAACAGCTCATTGTAGTGCTTAATTGGGCCTGCCATATCATGAATATGCTCTTGAAAGATTTTCCTTTTCTCTCAAGTATTATTTTTTCTGAGTTCAATGTTTTGTGAAGTTGTAACAAACTGTTATGGTTTGCTTAATGAGATAATTCATTGTGGGAGATATTTTTATAAAGATGAAGGAGAAGAAAGTGAAATGCCAAAATTCATAATGGGACCGTTCTTTTTTAGAATGCAAATTTAAGAGAAAATTTTAATATTATAAGTTGTGTATTTTTCTTTTTGGGAGGATATGTTGGGTAATATATTGATTAAGAGCACAAGGGAAAAATCAGTGCACAAGGGAAAAATCAGTTGTCAATTAATATTTTACTAAATCAATTATTACCACAACAGTATGTTCTTTGTCATTACTTCCATGATCCACAACATATCTAACAGTATCACCACCCATACCAATGAGTCTCTTGATCACAATCTTTCTCGGATATTTTCGAACTAGCACCACATCGCCCCGTTGCGTTTTCTCAAACCGGGTCGAAAGCCTTTCAGCTAAAACAAGATCACCAGTCAGATTAAACGTTGGAAGCATGCTTGGACCTTGAGTCTGCCCAAAAAAAAAAAAAAAAAAAGTAGAAAAAAAAAAATTAAAATTGCAGTTCAATTAGCCCAAATCATTAAGTAGTAAAACTAAAACGTACGAGAGCGAAGGTGCAGATGTAGTTGTTGGTGACATGAAGACCACAGAGGAATTTGGACACGACAAGTGTTTGTTGAAATGCCTCTTTGATAAAAGGCGTCAATTGCTTCAGATTTCCCAGACCTATTTTTGGACACTGGGTTTTTAAGAAAGGTTTTAAAACATTAGCTCGTTGGCAATCATAAAAAGGGATATCTAAGCTCTTTTTTTTTTTTCCTTCTTCCTACATATGGAGTATGTTGTTGTTACATATATGACAATTCCAGTTTCAATGAAGCAATGAGACTCCTTATATTACAATTGATGATGACAAATGATATTCTAATATGAAACAAAACAAACTTAACATTAGTGACTGAGCATTTCAACGTTGGGGACGACGGAGGAACAAAGAAAGGAAAGAAAAGAAGTAGGGGCTCTTGCTGTGAAGTTTATTTTTAGAATTATAAATATTATAAGGGTTAAGAAGGTAAAATAGTTAATGTTAGTATATATACTACACGATTTAATTAAATCAAAAAATATATTATTTTTTTTAAAATATAAAAAGAAATGATATATTTTTATGTTTTTAAATTATTTAAACTCTTAAAACTTTTTTTCCTTTTAAAAAATTTAAATCCACATAAATATCTATAACTTATTTTAGATCACAAGTTTCAAAGATATTTCTTTTTTTAAACTTCGTGCCTAGTCAAATTATATCTACTTACAGAGAGAGTACCTTTTAGTAATATAATTATGAAATTTTTGTTATAGAAAATATTATAATTCAATTAATTGAAAATATCAATAAATTATTTTACTTGTCTCAATACATAGATGACTTTTTGGTATATATATTCTCCAAAAAATGAAATAACTTCTTTGTTCTCTCCATCATCATCTCTTTTATTCTAAAGGATCTACACATTGTAGTATTAAATTTTTAATTACAGACCAACTTCATCAATTTTAAAAAATATGTGTATACATTTTTTGACCTTTTATATTACCTTCTTGAGGTTATTCCTCATTATTTGTGTGAGATGTATGTACCCAAACTTATACCTAAACGTGGATATAAGTTTTAAATCTTTTAATGGAACAATTTTTATTATTCGTTAATTATATTTTCGCAGTTAGTTTCAGCGCTAATACGGTCTCTTAGATCCAGAAAATGGCGGACTCAAGATCTTTAAGAAGATTAATATTTATATTTTAACTAAGAACTTTATTTTACTGGTTGAATGTTAAGAGTACTTTGCAAACAAGGATGATCAGAAGATTAATATTTATATTTTAACTAAGAACTTTATTTTACTGGTTGAATGTTAAGAGTACTTTGCAAACAAGGATGATCAGTGATTTCTCTCTCTTTTGGTAGTGGTCTTACTTGTAATTGACACAACAAGGTTTTATACTATTAACTAGTACAATCCACAGCTGACAGTCATAGAAAAGAAAAAAGCAAAACTGTCCTTTTTTCTCTTTTCCTAAAGTATGATTTTTCACCCCACAAAAAACAAGGACTTCATAATGGAGTCTTGTTTCTTGACTATTCATTACTTTCTCAATTTTATCGCTGGTGAAAAATAGTTCATTTTTACCCTTCGTTACTTTATTAAACACAAATGGGGTCAATTATGAAATGTAAATTGCCAAAATTCATTTCAAAAATTTTACCCTCAAATAATTTTTTACCCACTAATAAATTATTATTTTTCCCTTAAACTAATACGAAATTATTATTATTTTTTTTTCTGAAAAAAATTATCCATATTATTTTTCTTTGAAAAAAAAAATTGGGTCGGATTGATATTTGGGTAAAAAAATTATTTGAGGGTAAAATAATTTTGAAACTCGGGATGATGCCACCTGGCAATAGTTACATTTTTCAGTGTATAATTATCAAGATCAACTGATAATTAACCTAAAGATATTGTATGTTAATGAAATATTTTTCGAGGTAATTTTGACCCTTTTCCGTTCAATAATTGAGGCAAGAGAGGAAGGGTAGTTAGGTCTGTAGAAAGGGGGCCCCAGGTGGGGGACGGAAAAATAAAATGATAAGGTCATCTTTTAACATCTTATAATAGTTTTACTTGCGGCTATCATTAAATGGAACAATTTTTTAAACATCAAACTAAATCAATTGCGATTTTTTAAATTTATACACCAAATCAAACCAATAAAATTCGGATTTTTCAACCTCGGATTTTCTCGGGTTATCGGCTTTTTTCGGACTGATTTTTTTTTTAAATTGTCTTGATACAAAACATATAATTTCAAATATTTCTTTAGTTCTAGCAAGATACAACTATGTAATTAAGGTGTTTCATAAGAAAATAACACAAAATCTGAAAAGAGTAATGACATTGTATTAAAATATTCAACAAAAAATAATAAAATTGGTTAAAATAAATATTGCTAATTAATAAGCCATAAAGAAAATGACCATAATCTAAAAATAATAAGTCATGCTAAAATAAGTGCGGCTAATAAGTAGTATTAATTACATGACAAGCAAAAAAAAAACTTAAGTTATTCTCTTTTCTCTAAACCAAATGCAAAACTAAAGAATAGATATCCAACATTATTGTCACAAAAAAGTGGTAAATTGAATTTTTTGTTAGTATTAGTGTTGAGTTGGTTTTGGTTTCTTGACTTTATATGAGTTACTAACATCCTCAGGATATAAAACTTATTCACATTCAAAATATGTAGAGATGGATGACTTGAATAATATGATAATAGATAAAAAAAACTACGAAAAAAATTTAAGAAATATTTATAAATTACATTACAAATAAATATTTTTATGTATAAAATATTTTAAAAATTGAATACATGTAATGTCGGGTTGGTTTGGTTCGGTTTGACTTTTTTTAGCTAAAACCAAACCAAACCAATTATGGTCGGGTTTTTTTTTTTCAACACCAAACCAAATCAAACCAAATCACTAGTCGAGTTTTTTTCTCGATTTGACTCGGTTTATCGGTTTGGTGCGGTTTGTCGATTTACTTTGTACACCCCTAATATCAAGATTATGTTTTATAACTGTGAAGAATTGGTATCTGTTAAATTACTACTGAAGCTTGTACGATACTCTACATTCTTGTAACCAACTGTTCTAGTAAATTATTTTTTTGCAGTATACATATGTGAAGTTGAAAACCTAAACAATGGTAGGAAATTAATTAATGATGTCTTTAATAGTGCACTCATTATCTATACAGAATTTATTGATCCACTGTATTCTAGCTCAGTGTTTATTGACAGAGTTCCTTGAAGAAGCACATTAGTAGTTCTCGTATGTGTTTTTCTACTTTCAAAATTTTGATTGAGATAAGGATAAGTGAAGATAGTAATGGATATGTTTTCTGCAATTACAATGTTTGTCTTGTTTTGTGTAGTTGGCTGGCAGTAGTAGAAAAGAAAAGGGCATCATTTTCAAAATTCTTTTCTCTCCTCATAAAATGAAATAGTCCTAAGAAGAGGTTAAGTTGCCAAGTGTCAGTCACGGCCTATGAGATTTGGATTATGACGCTAATTAATACTATTGCATTTTTAAACAGTTTTGACGAAGTACTTAATCAAGTTATTTTCCTCGAAAGAATCACCATAATGGAACATTAAATACCGAAAAGATGAATATTGTGGTGTTCTAATATACGGTTTTCTAAGAAGACAACAACAACAACAACATACCCAATGTAGTCTCACGGGTTTGGAGAGAGTAGAGTGTACGCAGACCTTACTCTTACCTTGGGAGATACGGTTTTCTATGAAAACACTAAAATTTGCTCTAATACAGATAAGAAATTGTAAATCCCGCCAGCAGAAAACTTTATATCATAAGGACATGAGACGATAAGGCATCAAGCAGAAATTTTTGTATATATATATATATATTCAACGAAAAAAGTAACATGAATTCAAAGAGAGCGGAAAAGGATTTCTTCTTTCTTTCTTTCTTTTTTTACACGAGCTGCACTAAGCTAAGAGTTTCTGTGAAAGAACACATTGTCTAACATTGCAAATTAGGCAACAAATTTGAAGTGGATACCTCCTCAAACCAACTATCATAATCCTCCCATCTCTAAAAATAATAAGGTGATTTCAAAATTCTCATTTTCCATTCTCTTTGTTTTCCCTCAATTGCATTCAGCATAGGAAAGATGATATTTGTTCTGGAGATTCTCAGATCAACACTTAAAATGGGAAAGCAATATGAAAAGCAAGAAACATGAGGAAATGACGTCAAAAATAAACATCCATAAGGTCAAAGGTTTAAAACCCAACAGAGGCGACAAAACGAAATTTATCAAAGTATGTGCCAGCTAGTACGGACACGACGGTTATGAAAATAAAAGTAAGAACTAACTAAATTTTATGATACAATACATTATTTTTTAACAAATAATTTTACTTCTTTTGAAGAAAAACCCCAAATTTGACAAAGCTTCCAAAACTTCAATTTCACCAAATATCAACCCAAAGACTTTGATATACACCACCTTTCTTTTTCTATTTTTTGGTTTTCTATCCGATGTCTGGTACCCGTATTGAAGCTCAATTATTTTGAATTCGCATTGTATAGGGCCCATTAGGGAGAAGCGCTCCATACTAAGAATTTTTCCATATCCAGGCTCGAACCTGAGATAGGAACATGATATAGACCTTGAATATGCTACAGGTACTAGTTGATTTGTCGTTTTTTTGTTGAGATATTGAATAAGCTACAAGTACTAGGTTGTATCGCTGGTAAAAAGTAGTATCATTTTAGGCGAGAACTTTAGGGGGCTTAATTACACAAATGGTCACATATAACAATAAAGTTGCCAAACTTTATTTTATTGCTCAAAAATTACACTCTTCGTCCATTTTTACTTGCCTGTGTAAATCCACTCCTCAAAGAGAAAGTGTATACGGTCGTCGCAATATAATTTATCCAACTATGGGTCGGGGTCGATCTCACAGGGAACAATATACTAGGCGATTTAAACAAGTAAGGAATTATCACCAACTAAGCTAAGCCAAACACTTTTTCAATATTTGATTTTTGATTTTGAAACTACCAAAGATAAAACTAACCTAGAAAGCAAGTAAAATGATCAATGGCCACAAGTATGGATAAAAAGGAAATAACGCTCAAGTAACGATCCAATGTATTTCATGATTTTACAACTAAGAGTGGGTTTATGTTAATAGATAATGATTTCTACAATCTCATTAAAAGTCTTCCAACCAAATTAATGAATTTCACTCTAAGCTTTTCCAAGCCTTAGAGTGTGATATTAGGCACAATCAATTTAACCTCAAGTAACTATCCTCTTCCGAGCTCAAGTTATTAGATGGGTTTAATGACCCAAATTCTTATAAATTAATCTTTCCCAACCTAGATTTCCTCTTGCAAGCTCAATCAAAGTAAATGGGGGAGTCTTAAGGTTAGCTAATCCCTTAAGAAACATTAAGGTACATTTCTCATTAAAGAACAAGATTAATTAAATCAACAAAGACCCACTTCAATAGCAATAAAAATCATTCAATACATAAGCAAAATAAAAGTTTCATCCAACACTTTAATCATAGAATATTTCCATAAACAAGATTCAAGTGAAGAAAATAAATACTACACTTAGATATACAATACAAAGCAAGGAATTGAAGAAATGAATTAAAGGTTTAAGAAATGCTCAACCAAATCTTCAAATCTTCAACCCCAAAGTATGGTGTAGGAACCTAGTCTCCAAAACTTGTATGAAATGGCCAAAGATAATGTTTTACAAACCCTAAAAGAGTATTTATAACATTCCAAAATGGGAACAAATTGTGGACAAAAATGCCCTGCGTCGATGTCGGCACAGTGCTAGGCACAACATGCCCTTCATGCAGCAAGTGCTACTGCAGTGCCGCATGCACAACATCTTTCAGCAAGTGTTGCTACATAGGCTTGCGTGCATAATACAACATCTTTAAACAAGTGTTGCTCACATGCAACATCGCGCATGTCTTTGCTAAGTATCTTTGATACGTAACTTCTTAGATAAAGTCTTGCTTGTTCTATTTTTGCTCTATTTTGCTCCGTATTTTGCTCCGTTATACTTTCCGGGCATCTTATCCTACAAAACGACATAAATACACAAAAAGTAACAACAAAAGTGCTTAAAGAGTTACAAAAGCTTAAGAAATTAGCATCGAATATCCCGTAATTTCACGGCACATCACATGACACACCTTTTAACAATTCTTCTTCCTTTTCAATTTATGTGATATAATTTGACAAGACATGAAATTTAGAGAGGAAATGAAAACTTTTGGAATTTATGATCTAAAACAAGCTATAAATATTTGTGTAGCTGTAAATTATTTATTTAAGGATAAAAGGGGTTTCAAGTTATATGATTTCTAAATATAGAAATGTATCATTATTTTTTGAACAGACTAAAAAGAAAAATTTATCACATAAATTGGGATAGAAGGAGTAAATAATAAAATGATAAGTTTATTATATCAGTATTTGAATATAATAAATCCAATATTTGAAAAAATGATTATAGTTAATAATAAGAGTAAATTAGGAATCAAGTGATAAATTATGTCTTTTCAAACCGAATAAGTAAAAGTGAACATCTATTTTTAATATAGTGAATAAGTAAAAATGGACGGAGGGAGTATAATATTATCACTTTGGTAATCTATATCTATATCTATATATTATTAAAAAAAGGATAGTTTTAGGAAAAAATGTAGTTACATTAGTTATCAATTAGTTAATTTAGTTAGTGTTTTAATTAAAAAATAATTAAATAAATTTTATATTTTGTAAAGAAATTGGTCTTGATTAAAATGGAAAAAAAAAAAATCTGACAGTTTATTAATTTGAACGTGGGCTAAACTTTATTAATTTGAATGGAGATCTCCTTGGCATATTTCAATACCCTTTTGTCTACTTTAAGTCCCAATAAATAAATTTATTTGTGGAGATCTCATGTATGTAGGTTGCACCCACCCTTTTTCCCTCATTACTTACTAAATATCGATGTTTTGTGTTCAACATGTTCATCAAGTCTTTCATGCTGCGCGGAGGGTCGAGAACATGCAATTCGATGTTTTGTTTGATCCTTATAATTCTTCCATGAATGTATTGTAAATGTTTCTTAATAGTAATGGAATATTTTTACATTTAATTAGTCCAGCACCTCTCTGTTTAGGGATGAGTATACCTTTTTGCAGAAGGAAATTTTGTGGGTCCTTTTGTAGACACTAACGATTTGATATCTCTCATTATTTCATACTTTTTATTTTTTAAAAGATTATATGATGTTTGATATTTGCACTCCTAATTTAGTGGCATTGGAAGAACGTATAGGAAATACATTACCTATATGAGAAATTTTTATTACTAAATTATTAAAAATAATAAGATCAAGCAAAATAAATCTTAATATTCCAGATAGGATTGCTTACAAAATACAAATTTAAACAAATACATAGTTTACATGTGGAGATCTCCATCGCATATTCCAATACTATAGCACCATTTTTCTATTGATCAAGAACCTAAAGTGGGGTGTGTTATGAATTTGCTCATCGTATTTGGATAACCTTCAATGCTAATTTGTTACGTCAATTGCATATTTTTCTCAACAAAATTCATGTAGATTTTTGTGTTTTCCATAAGTATGTTACGTTGTTGTGACATGTTTAGATTATTCGTATTATGTTAAAAGGTCTGTCAAGTTTTAATTTTTTTTCACTAATGGAGATTTCAGTTTTTGAAGAAATTGGGGTCATCCACATATGGAAGAAGTGTATATCCACATTTATGAATGAGGATAGGTTACTCAATGAGGACATAAATGGGGTTATTTACTCATTAAAAGGAAAAACTCCTTATACGTGGTTTAGGTACAAAAAAAAAAAAAAAATTAATAAAAGTAAATGATAAAAATATAGAGTTAATTAACCTTCATTTCTTTATCAGGTGAAACTACATCGGTAGGAAAAGACCTTTTTTCAACAATCAAAACTTCATCCAAAAGGTAGTGATATATCAACTACTGCTCCTTATGATAGATTTTAAACGTTCTCTGAATCGCAATTGTTTCAGAAAATGGCAATAAAAATTACTTAATAATATCCTCATAGACAAATTAAAATAATCCAAATACAATAACTACACACATAAATCAACCTGCAATAAAATAATAACACAACCAAAAAGTAGTGAAATCAAAAAAAGGGAGAAGGAAAATATCATATATAAACTTATAACTTGCTAAGCCAATTCAAGCAATTGAAGCTGAAAAAGACTTCAAATACAGTTCAAAAGAATAATATCTTCAATTAATGATGTCAACAGATACAAATAATAACAATTGGCATTACAATTTTCAGTCATTTCAACTGAAAAGGTCTTAAACATATACTCCGTTTCAATTCATGTGAACATATTTTCTTATTAGTCCGTGCTAAAAAGAATGACTCTTTTCTGTATTTAAAATTTAACTTTATGCAATTATTTATAGCCACACAAAATATATGTGACTCATTTAACACCACAAGTTTAAAAGTGTTCTTTTCTTTCTCAAACTTAAACTCTGTGTCCAGTCAAATGGGTTCACATAAATTGAAACGAAGAAAATATAAAAGAAAATCAAAATTGATGAACCATGGAAAGTAGAACAGAAGAAGAAAAATACCTGGACCACCAATGAAGTAGTTGAAGAAGGCTAGAATATTTGAAGTAGAAATAGATATATGAAATTAAGAAGGAAGAAATAGGAATTTTGGTAGGAATATACTGCTTTGTGCTTTAGCAGAAGTTATTTGCAATTGCTATGACAATGTTTTGCCTTTTGTCTCTTTCTTCTATAGTGAGCAACCATAGAAAGAAAAGCAAACAATTTTTTTCTCTTTTCAAAAGATTGACATTTTTTAATTCCTAAAGGGGTTGTTGAACACATTCTATGAAGAAATGATTGAATTCTTTTGAAATAAAAGCTAAAGATGTTTCTTTTTTTTTATTGTCACTCTGTTATGTTTCCACAACTTAGCTGTCTTCCTTTTCAATCTTGAGGCATATATTAAAAAAAAAATATACAAAATTTGAGCTTTGAATATATTAAAATAATATACAAGATTACAGAGCTTTGAATATTTTGATTGTGGAAGGTGGAGACAATTCATAGTGGGAGATACTTTTATAAAAAGAATGGAAAAGAAAGTGAAAACCAACGAACTTTTTTTTTTTTTTTGAACCAACCAACTAGGGTTGTGGACTTGTGGTGGAATTTTAATTTCATCCTTAATAGTAAATAATTGGGAAACTTACATAAACCACTATATTTTGAGATTTTCTTACATATTATAGCTACTTTTTCATATTTACCATATGTAGCTGATTTTTAAATTTTTACTGTTGTATTTCGTTTGTAAAAATACATGGATTTTCTTACCTTCCTTATTTTTTGGGCAATTTTTTAGTGCCCCATTAATTATGGAATTTTCTAATAATTGATACACCCCACAAATCACGTATTTACCATTCCTCCATAACTCATCAGGTTTCTCTTTCATAGTTAAATACATGTATTTTTTTCCTATTTGTTTGGGCTGTATTTCCTTATAGTTTAATACTTGTATTTTTTTCCTATTTTTTTGAGCTAAATATTTCGATTGTATTTCCTCATAGTTAAATACATGTATTTTTTTCCTATTTTTTGGGGCTAAATATTTCGTTTGTATTTCCTTATAGTTTAATACATGTATTTTTAAATACAAGTGAATACAAGAAAATACACTCTATACAAAAAAAATATAAAAAATACCACTGTATTTCCACCAAAAAAGATGAATATATTCAAATATTTTTAAAAAATACACTGTAGTCGTGAGGAGAAATACAACATAAACAAACACACTAAAATTTACCAAAATTTGTTACTTGTAATGGGAGTAAAAATCGTGCTAAGATGTGAGAGAAATCGTGCTAATTATGGTGAAGAATAATGGAGTAAAAATCGGATAGAGAGAATTTAAGATGTGAGAGAAAAATATTTGAAAAAGAAAAGAGATTGTGAGTAAGTGGGAGAGAGGTACCTTATTTTTAGGAAAATACACTGCATTTATAAAAACAAGTTATAGATGGTAATTTGATAAATAATTAAGCTACTAATAATAAATAGAAAAAAAGATAGTTAATATTAATAAATAGGTCTTAGACATAGCTATAACAAGTAAATTTTTCTAAATAATTTGGGGTACGAGCATTGGGTCCCTTTAACACGTAACGTTTTGGCGCGAATGAATTTAGAGTTCATTTATTTTCATTAAGATTAAAACGTCTAAATCTGAATGCACATCTGAATAATTAAGATGTTGTTTCTAGATATGAACATTGAATGTGCATAATGTATTTATTTAAACATAATAAATATACAATTCAAATAAAAAAAAGTAAATATTAAAAAATAAATACAAATTTAACAAATAAAAATATTATTTGATTAAAAAATAAAACATTTATGTTTGCCAGTGATGATGGTGAAGTTTTTTTTTTTGGCGGGGGGTGGGTGTGGGGTGGTTGGTAGGTGGGGGTGGGTGGTGAGGGGGGTGCTTAGGGGAAGAAATAATTAGTAGTAATGAGGAAGGAAATAAATCAGATCATTATGTTAGAGCCTGTTTGGATGGACTTAAAAAGAAGAGGGAAAGTAGGACTTTATAAGCCAAAAAAAAAGATTAGCCCAACTTATTTTTTTAAGAACGTTTTCACATCAATAGCCAAACAAAAAATAATTTTTGGGCATATATAAAATGACTTTAAAACCAAACACAAATAGGCAACTTTTTGCCAATCCAACCGGGCTCTTAGTTAGGTACAGAAGAGGGAAAGGTAGTGACTTTTGGATTCTTTTAAGAATATCACATCAATAAAATAAAAATAGAATATAAAGACCAAATTTTTTTAGAAAAGAGATAATTGAGTTTGTTGGTCAAACAAGTATATATATATATATATATATATATATATATATATATATAGATAGATTTTAATTTTTGCCTTTGTGATATTTGATTAAGCACATAGTTAACCCGAATCTGTGCAACAACCCTACTAATCGAGATTTGTGCCGGCTAATTATGCATAATAAATTTACAATTCAAGGTGTTCTTCAATAAAAAGTTATTTCATAAAAGACTTTTTTGTGTTTTTTTTTTTTTTTTTTTTTTTTTTGTGTGTATTACTTTTCCTTACAATGTTTTGTTAGGTTATTGCAAATCGTTTGGTAAAAGATTTTTCTTGGAAGACACCTCTTTGAAGTTGAAACTAACTACTACATTGTCTTGTTTCAACATTTTAATCATTAAAAAATGACGGCTACTTGAAATTCAAAGAGTTAATGAGAAGGTGGTTGAGTTCAGTTGAAGACTATTGAAGTGTTGGGTTTGGAATATGCAAGTTGAGTTGGTTTTGCTGGACGGTTCGGGTTTTTATTAGACTGGATTTAATTGGTAAGAAATAAATATCCATGTGGGTGCCACGTAGGATAATAAAGGTATTGTAGAATTTCAAGAAGAAGAGAAAGTATTCTTTGTATTTCTTGATAATTTATATC